>NW_026555338.1:26510003-26697950 GCF_029017545.1 Prosopis cineraria
TGAAAAAAAATTGCTTTGCTTGATTCAATAGCTTGAAGGTTTGACGTCAGTGCAAAATATTATTTTTGTTGATCAAATTCTATGTTATCTTTTTTTTTTAACTGAAAAGAGCATAACAAAAATCAGGTTCTACAGCATATCATGATTCATAATAGGATCTCTCTCATGGATCCATACAAATTTCTATGTTATTCTCAAGATACTCCATCCCATCCTATCTAAACTATAAAGAACTTTAATTAACTTATAAGAATTAGGAAAAGTAGTTAAATATAGTTTGTATAATTAGATGTGATAAATAATTTTACAGAAACAAAGTAGTTATTTTTTATTTCATTTAGTCAATAATCTTACAAGTAATAGTTTCTTATATATAATTTTCACAAATGTCATTTGTCAAAAAAATAAAATGTCAAGCAATTTTCAGAGACTAAATAATTATCAGATTTTATAATACTTAGTGTGTGCTTGTTTTTCAGTTTACATCTGGCAAAAGTATATTTTAAAGAATTCAACTTTATTAAATTTGGTAAAAATAAATTTCTGATGTGATTTGGATGTGTTTTTAGGAGTTATTCAAATATAACATGAGTACAAAATTCAAATAATTCAACTGTTGAAAAAAATTAACCTCGATATAAAATTCACTTGTTATAGATTTGGTTTAAAATATTAAAAAATTTTATTTTCAAAAATGTTATTGAAAAAAAACAGCGAGGAATTTTTTGCTGGGGGATCTCCGTTTCCGGTGCCTAGTGGCTGTGGCCAGAATCCTTGGCGAGTCAATGAATCAGTAGATTGAGATTTGGTAAGTCCTCCCTCTGTCGCACATTCTTGAAATTGTATTTAATTTTATTTATAAATTATGCTGTGAATTTTTTAAATAATATTTAATATATTATATATATAATTATTTTTTATGATAGAAAAATGTAATATAATATTATTTTTGGATTTGATACGTAAAAGTATATTTAAAATTTTATATACTTTTATTCTTTATTATTTTTTTTCATTAGTATTGATGGGGTATTAAAATGACTAACAAAAAAAATCAGAGGAGTTTTACGTAATAACCCAGAAATTTTAGAAAAATTAGCTCAGAAGGGATTTTTATATTTATTTTATTCTTCAGCCTTTGAGTTACCATTTTTTGCCGTCATTTAAAAAATAAAGTAATAATAATAAAAAAAGTCAGGAATCAAAATGCACGAAAGGGGACCCTTAGGGCTTGTTTGATTTTTATTTTAAAAATTTATTTCTTAAAAAACCAGAAAAAATTAAAATTTTGTTTGGATAAGTGTTGTTCATTTAGTTGTTTCCAAAACTGTTTTTATTAAACAACTTTATGTTCTTTTCCCTTTTTATTTTAAAATATACTACATTTAATTATTAAAAATTATAGTTATTTTAATCAATTATTATTATTAATTATTATTATTATTAACTATTTATAATTATCATTATCAGTTAATTTTTATTAATAATTATATTATTAACTATTATACCCAATGAATTTTTATTTTATTTTATTTTAAAAATAATTTTTAAAACTGTACTACAAATAATTTTTAAAAAAAAAAAGAGAAATAACCAAATTTAAGTTTTTTTCTGTTCACCGACGCACGTGTGCGGGGGTCGCCATTCGTTCACCTCTGCGGTGGATTCTGTCAAGCTCGTGGCGCTTCCTCTTTCTCCATTTTCAACGCCGTCGGAACTCCTTCCTTTTCCTTCTCCCTATTTCTGTACATAGATAGTAAGCATGCAAAGAGCTGGTCAGCTACTGCCGGAGGTCCGATTCACGCCGTCAACTTCTTCTTCCTTCCCCTGTTCTGTCGATGTTGTTTGGGGTAAGTGAGGGAAGCTTGAATTTCAGTACATATGGAATGTTGTTCTATTGTTTTTGTTAGTTTCAAGCATACATATTTTCATTCTCTTGGCTCTTAGCATGTCTGAATCTTGACTCATTGTGGTATTGTATGAAATTCCAGTCTATTTGAAAGTTTATTTTACAATTATTTTTTAATTGAAAGCAGTACTTGCTATATACATCCGGTTGGGTTGAGCTTGATGAAATGAGTATTGTAATTTGTTAGCAAAACAATTTACGCATAGAAGAGGATTTTTCTATCTTAATTGAAAATATAACTAAATCACAATTTTAAATATTTGACTATTTGTCAGGGGTCTTTTTTTTTTAAAGACTTTTTTTAAAGCGTATAAAAGTTATAGAGAAAACTTTGGAAAAACCGCTTATAGATATGCAGAGGTGGAGAGAGGGAGGATCGACAGGGCCACAGCCCTCCTAATTTTTTAATTTTTTAATAAAATATATGAGTTATATATTTTAGATTCTCTTGAATTAACACATTATAAAAGTTATGAAATATTAGATTAAATTTTTATTTTAATTATATATGTAGTGTTTGACATATGTATAGAGTAACTATTTTAGTAATTTAAAGATATGGTTATCATATGATCTAATAAAATAATGTTATATATGCTCTTAAATATGGATGTCATTTTATTTTACTTTTATTTTATATTTAATAAAAGAAATTATGAGAATTATTATTAACAATCTTTGTTAAACATTGTAACAAAAATCTCAAGATATATTGAATTCTATGCACTTGATATCTATTATAAAATTACTTATCTAAAAGTTAAGAAATTTGATGAAGATGTTCTTCCAAAAAAAAAAAATTTACTTTTTTTAAAATAATCAAGTTATTAAAATTTATGACAATTGATCTCATTGACATAAAAATTTTATAACAATTGAGCATTGTTAATATGTTCCTATATGTGTTTACTACAATTATTAATTAAAAAAATTAAATAGTAAATTCAATAAACAAATAATATAGTTTATTACATTGATCAAAACTTAAATTCTAATGATATATTTAAATCATTTAATGCTTATAGGGATGATAACATTTTCACCAATTTAATGATAATTCCTATTGATAAAGAAATTGCTAAAACATTTATCGTAAATATAATAATTAATAATTTTTATACCATAAAAAATCGATGAGAAAAACTTAAAAAAAAACACACACACAAATATTGTTATACATGTGTAAAATTAAATATAAACATATATATATATATATATTAAAATATTTATATTTTATCAGTGATATATATATATGTGCTTTTTTTTTAATTATTATATATATTTTGTCATCTCGACCCTCCTTAATAAAAATTTTTGACTCTGCCTTCTAGATATGGTTTAGATTCTTTTTCAATAAATATTTTCATATATTGAAGGATTGATTTCTGATGTACTTGGGAATACTTATGGTGGAATCAAACATAACATGCCTATTTTTCATACCCTTTAAGCTGCATTTGACATTCTTAGCCTTCGATTTGCACTTGAGATTTGTAGCCTTAGGTTGTGCTGGATTTGTTACTTATTTTCATAGATTATATATCCATACCTAGTCTACGAACCATACATGATTAGTGATTTACTCATGTGGGCTCTATGCTTGTAATAGAAATCTCATGCTCTATGGATTTTTCAAAAGGAATTTGTTTTTTAGAAAAATATTTTATTTTCTTCTTAATTTCTATTTTTAAAAAGAAATTCTTATTTTAAATTCCTGGATAAATTTATCTTGGGATTTTTGCTCTAAAGTCTATTTTGCTATTTTAATGGGTTTGAAATATGCTTCCCACATTTGTTGATAATGTTATTTCAGCATTCTATATTGTGAGTATTGTATTGGATTATTAGAAAATATTTATCCATGTCCACGTATTTGAAGTGCTTAAGATAACTTAGATATTTGAGGTATTGTCATCTTATCTTGAGAAAATAAACATGATTCAGGATACATATGTTTATGCATATTATAATTATTTTAGTAATGAGTTTTATTATGAAACATCCTTTATTTATTTGTATACCAAATGTTAGAATCATACAATCCTTTCATTTGCATTATACAAGGGACCCTCTACTTGTTTGATATAAATTTAAATTATTATTTTATTGCATTCAATAGTTGTTTAAAACAAGCAAGATATCTACCTCTTTATTTCAATACTTGTTTGATATAATTCTTGTATTTTGATTATATTTTTATATGTTAGGGGTAGAATCTACAAGATACATTAGTGATTCAGTGGAATTTTCAAGTGAAATATATATTTTAAATATAATACATCATATTTCAAATAAAAGATATAATAAAATAAACGATATAATTAAAAATTATATCATCCTTGTAATTCTTGTAAAGATTTAGGAAGTAATTCTTGTAATCCATTCAAATTAATTGTTTAATGGTACTTAAAACTTTCCTTCAGAGATTTACTGAAAATCTTTACAAAAAGTCATGAGTATTGCAATATCATTTAATTTTATATCATTGAAGTGTGTAATCTTTCCCAATTGTAATTAGGAATATACACGGATTAGGTTTATAAATCAAGGTTAACATTTATTTTGTGTCAGTCAAGCTTGGCATTGTGGGTGTGACAGAATGGTATCAAAGCTTAGATTTTTTATTTGGTCCTTTGGATGTATTTGTGTAAATATGCTTTGAATGTTCTCAATTAAAATTATGCCTATGCATGATTGAAGATTTTTGAAAATTATAATGTCCCTTTTCCTCTTCAAGTATGTAGTATATACATTCTTAATTTATTACTCATTTGAATTTTGAGATTTGTATGCTTGAAAATTTGAAGGATTGACTTTCATAAGAGGGAAAAAAATGTAATAACCCAAAAAATTTTAGAGAAAATTAAAAATTATGATAATATATTTTGATCATATTTTTATATGTTGATGTAGATTTTACAAGATGCATTAGTGATTCAGTGAAAATTTCAAGTGAAGTGTATATTTTAAATATAATACATCATATTTTAAATAAAAGATATAATAAAATGAATGATATGATTTTTAATGATATCATTCTTGTAATTCTTATAAAGATTGAGGAAGTAATTCTTGTAATATGTTCAAATTAGTTATTTAATAGTGCTCAAAACTTTCTTTCAAAGATTTACTAAAAATCTTCTCAGAAAGTCATGAATATCACAATATCATTTGATTTTATATCATTGAAGTGTATGATCTTTTTCAATTGTAATTAGAAATATATATGGATTAGGTTTATGAATCAAGATTAACATTTATTTCATGCTAGTCACACTTGTTATTGTAGGTGTGACAGAATGGTATCAGAACTTAGATTTTTTATTTGATCCTTTGGGTATATCTGTGTAAGTATGCTTTGGAATGTTTTCAATTAAAATTATGCCTATGCATGGTTGAGGATTTTTGAAAATTGTAATGTCCCTTTTTCTTTTCAAGTATGCAATATATACATCCTTAATTTACCATTTATTTGAATTTTGAGATTTGTATGTTTAGAAATTTAGAAGATTGATTTTCATAAGAGGAAAAAAATGTAATAACCTACAAAATTTAGGAAAAATTAAAATTTATGATAATTTATTTTGATTATATTTTTATATATTGGGGGTAGATTTTATAATATGCATCAATGATTCGGTGAAATTTTTAAGTGAATTGTCTATTTTAAATATAATACCTCATATTTTAAATAAAAGATATAATAAAATGAATGATATAATTAAAAATTATTAGAAAAATTAATAGCACTATAAATTAAATTGAGAAAAATAATTTGATAATTTAACTAGATATAATAAGAAAAAAGTGCAAAAAAATTGTTAAAAAATTCATAGAAAAGGACATTAGAGAGGGGTACAAAAGAGAAATTGTTATTACGCTAACATTTATTATGATTTTTGAAATGCAAAGCATCTCTTTATCACTTATGTTAAACTTGTGATAAGGAGACAGAATCTAAATTAATTGTGATTTTATAAAAAATAACTAAACAATAATTTTTAGATCTCATTTTATAACCACTTTTAGCTTTTAGACAAGGTTATCTTGACTCCCACCACTTGCACTAAATCCTTTCAACTATTATATGTCTCATGTGCCATTATCAAAATTACTAATTCAATTGAATGGTAGTTAAAGATGTTAGCACAAGATAAAGAATTGTAGACTTTTTTTGCTAAGAGAGGCCTTAATGTGATGCTGGGTTTTCATGAGATGCTACGCTCTCTGCTTGAACTTGAACCTTTGCTCTAACAAGACAAATCACGAATTGATACTTTGAGCCTTTCCTTTATGTATAATAATAAAAAAGAAATATGGAAAATATCAAATCACAACTCCACTTTTTTGTGCCCTTTAATTTAATAATTTACTTATTTTATTAAAAAATATAAGGTATTTATAATATTTCACCTTTTAGGGTGTAATTAATATGTTTTTCTTTTAAAAAATCTCTTAATAAATAAATAATTTAATATTTAGTTTTGAGTGAAATGCCATAATCTCTCGATTAAAAATGTAAGATATTTTTTGAGAGGTTGAATGTTGAAAAATATAAAATATTTTTAGTATTTTAAAGTATAATTAATGTATTTTTTTTAAGTGTCCATAATAAATACTCGCTCCGTCAAAAAATATAAGATATTTTTAATTGAATCATATTTTTAATAAAGTAATTAGTTATTTTTAAATTAATACCATCTTTTCATATTTACTTCTATTTATATTTTAAAATAAAATAATTTATTTATTGAGGGCATTAAAAAAAACATTAATTATGGCTTGATCCTTTTCTAAGATTTTCAAATTTCGTGATCCCTAATTATAATTAATGTCTCTATGTGGTCTGTGATTGTCATTTTTCCTGGAAAAAAAACAAAGAAAGAATTGGAAAAAAAAATAAATAAATGAGAACGCACTAACGCAGCGGAGGACTGGGGAGAATGTCCAGAACGCAGCTCAGAATTTCTCGGATTTTCTTCTGTTGGTTTCTACATATTCCCTGTTTGATTTTTGTGTTTGTTTTGGATTGTTTGTTCGAAAATAAAAAAGTCAACCTCGTTTGTATCTTTGAACGTCTGAGAAATTTCCTGGGTAATCTATTGCTCCGCATTGAGTCCGTAGTTTTTAAGGTTCCAGCACCATTTTTCATTTTCTTTTTTGTTTTTAACTGTTACTTTAGACTTTCGTAGCAAGCTTTCATTGAAATTTAAAGCTTCCAAATTTTACCTCCTACTAGTATGAACTATTCTGTGGTTAAGCAGCAAGTTGGCAACTTATTGGGGTCTCTTTTCTGTAACATCTTAATTTTCCTCTCACATTTTTCTTGTTCTACATGATTCTAGACCCATTGAATGGAACTTCCCATATTGGCATAACGTGGCGCTGTCTCTGAAATCATGATCTGCAGACCAAAGCTTCTGAAATGTGGCATAATTCAGAGTCTGAACTTTCTCAGCGCCAATTCTTCTCTTTTGATTGATACGGGTAAGCTATTTCACTCAAACTTTCCCTTTCCACAGTTAATAATATAAGCAAGCAGCTGAACATTACTAGTGCACTGAAACTTGGGAGGCTGGGTCACTGTTTCGAACTCTGATTGTGGCATGTTTTTTTTTTTTTAAGGAAAAAGAAACTTAGCGATTGTCTAATTTATTTATAAGATACTTTCGGTTTTTTATGACTAAATAAGACTTGAAGTGGTAGTTTCCTGTGCATACGAGACAATTGGTATTCATTGTATCAGGTAAACCTCTTGATAGAATACAAGAAGGCGCCTATTCAACAATGCCATTGGCTAATGATAACATGGATAAGGAATTTGGGAATTTTACATTGGCAAAAGACCTGGCCAGTCTTGTTGAGGAATCTTCTAAAGTTGTTGAGAAAAAGGCAAAGAGTCGAATGGAGCTCAAGAGATTGCTTGAATTCCGCATTAAAAAGAGAGTCAAGGAGCAATATGTGAACGGGAAATTTCAAGACGTAATGGAAAAAGTGGTTTCCAATCCAGAAACTCTTCAGGATGCTTACAATTGTCTGAAGCTTAACTCTAATGTTGATGTGGATTTGAACTATGACAGCACTTTCAATACCTTGGCAGAACAGCTATGCCATGGGAGTTTTGATGTCACTGCCAATACCTTCACTATTTCAACAAGAGGTGTGAAGAAAGATGTTCTTGTCCTCCCCAATTTAAAGTTGAAGGTTCTCCAAGAAGCTATCAGGATTACTTTGGAAGTTGTTTATAGGCCACACTTCTCCAAAATTTCACATGGTTGTCGAAGTGGCAGGGGACACTCCACAGCCTTAAAGTACATCTGCAAAGGGATCTTGAATCCTGACTGGTGGTTCACATTGCATGTAACCAAAAAGTTAGATGCTGCTGTCTTAACTAAGCTTGTCTCAGAAATGGAGGACAAAATAGAAGACCCAAAATTATATGCGATGATTTGGGGCATGTTTGAGGCCCAGGCACTGAATTTTGAGTTTGGAGGTTTCCCAAAGGGCCATGGTCTTCCACAAGAAGGGGTTTTATCGTCTATTCTCATGAATATATATTTTGACCTCTTTGATCGAGAATTTTACAGGTTGTCAATGAAATATGAAGCTATTAATGGTGGAAGTTGTGATGATCAAGATAAATCATGCTCCAAATTGCGCAGTTGGTTTAGGAGACAGTTGAAAAGTCATGATCCTAAGTGCTTAGTTGAAGGGACTCCTGGTCTCAAAGTATACTCTTGCCGAGTTATGGATGAGATATTTTTTGCAGTTTCTGGTTCTAGAGAATCTGCTGTTAGTTTGAAGTCTGAGATCCAAACTTATTTGAAGGACTCTTTGCTCCTGGATGTGGATGACCAAACAGATATACTACCTTGTGATGGATCTGATACTATTCGCTTTCTGGGAACTTCAATTAGAAGAAATGTTAGAGAAAGTCCTGCGGTTAAAGCTGTTCACAAGTTAAAGAAAAAAATTGAATTATTTGCTTCACAAAGGCAAGAGGCCTGGAATTATGGGACAACTAGAATTGGGAAGAAATGGCTGGGGCATGGTTTAAAGAAGGTTAAGGAATCAGAAATCAAACACTTAGCTAATAATAGCTCTTTGCTAAACAACATTTCATGCTTCCGTAAGTCTGGAATGGAAACTGACCATTGGTATAAACACTTAATGAAGATATGGATGCAAGTTATTCAAGCTAAAAATGCTGCAAGTGAAGAAATCATCCTATCTAAGTGTGTTGCTGAACCATCTCTACCCCAAGAGCTTAAAGATTCATATTATGAATTTCTAAAACAGGTGGATAAGTATATATCTTCTGAGACAGCTTCTACACTCCAGCTTTTATCAAATTCTGACATCTCAACACAACTTGAAATTAAACAAACTGAGATTATTGCTCCGTTATGTGCTATTAAAAAACGTCTCCAGAGATATGGATTGGTCACATCTAATGGATGCCCCCGCCCTGCTACTTTACTTATCTTGCAAGATACTGCTGAAATTATTGACTGGTTTTCAGGGATTGTACGCCGCTGGCTAAGATGGTATCAGAATTGTGTTAACTTTAATGAGGTAAAGCTCTTGATTTCTGTTGAAGTTCGGAAATCATGTATCCGTACTTTAGCAGCGAAGTATCGGATACATGAAACTGAGATAGAGAAGCGGTTTGACCAGGAACTCAGCAGGCTTCCATTAACTGAGGAGATAGAGGATAAGATGACAAATGAAACTTTGGATGTTGAAGCTTTTGATAATAATGAGTCATTAATGTATGGAATTTCCTACAGTGGTTTGTGTTTGTTGTCTCTGGCAAGATTAGTGACACAGTCAAGACCTTGTAACTGTTTTGTTATTGGGTGCTCATCCGCAGCACCAAGTGTCTATACTCTTCATGTTATGGAAAGGCAGAAGTTTCCAAGCTGGAAGACTGGCTTTTCAACTTGCATCCATCCAAGCTTGAATAAACGACGAATTGGATTATGCAAGCAACATCTGCAAGATTTGTACCTGGGTCACATATCTCTGCAGTCCATTGATTTTGGTGCATGGAAGTAAGCGCTATCTATTATTGGAGATTCCTTATAAGGCTATTTGGATTATGGTCATATATTACATCAGTTTGTTGAAGATGTTAAAGGTTCTCTTGCAAATGAGGTGCAAAATTTAAATCTCAGCTTACTAGCAGATTTTGTTTGATATCCCGAGGTGATTCTCTCCTTTACTTATGACTATTTTTACTTTCATGAATCTCATTCTGATCAATCATTTGCAGATTATATAATTCTAGGCATTGGAGCTCTAGAAATTTGTCTTCGATTTTTGGTAATGGTTTATGGAGCTTTTGTTGTCATCCTAAATTCCATTTTTAGATTTAGGGCCTGCTTGGATAGGCTTATAAGTGATAGATTCGCTTGCTTGTTATATGATGGTTGATGGCTTCAGATCAGGGCATGTTTTGCATTATGAGATGTTAAAACACATTTACAATTATTAATTCTGTGGAATGCTATTTATATTTTAATCCATATAGGTTTGGAAATGTTAAAATATTTACACTTTAAGATTATAAGTTATTTTTATATTTGAATATCTTATTAAAATTTTATTTAAGAAAATTTGTTATAAAATTTTGTAGCCAAATGAATTGTATTTAAAGAGTTCTTTTGATCACAGTATCCTAATGCTTAACAATTTATGCTTCATATAATATCTCTTGCAAAATTCTTACTATGTAGCATAACCATCCAAACAAGAAGGCAAAAATACCTTTTTTTCCCAATCCAAAATGGAAGTACTTTTAAATGTATATCCAAGTAAGCCCCTGATCTTTGTGAAGTGGGCAATTGTGTTCCATTAGATGCTGCTGCTGCTTTTTTTTGTTTTTTGTTTCCCAATAATGAATCATTTGGTTTTGGTATTCAAGGCCACCAACTAATTCAGATTTGAGTTGAGTTAAGCACTAATTGAGGGGAAGCTCTGGTTATTTATGTGATTGTATGTCTAGAGGATTATTCAAGAAAATAGACCAACAACTCATCATCCATCTCAAATGAGAAATTTTTTTTTTTAATACTCTTTCTAAGGTAGTTCTTACTTACATGGTCATGTCTGGATTGCCCAGCACCAATGACACCTTATTTGTGTCTGCTTAAATTGTCAGTCTGCAATCTTTGATGCCAAGACAGATGTATGGCAAAAGATGGGGCGTTCTTGTGAGGATTTTGGGATTAAGGAAGATGAGTCTTCATTCCCTCCTTTAGTTTAGTCCGTGTGAGTATCCATTTTGCTGGAAGAGGGAATGATTCAATTAATGGACTGAGTTATAAATATCTTGCCAATTTTCCTATTTTATCACTGTGCCACTTTTGCTGAGCAAATTTTCAGCTTTAAGCTACAAGAAGCAAGTCTGTGGTTATCATAAATGATATGTCTTAGAAATATAGCAGAAACTCTTATGACTCTCTCTGGTTTACTCATCCATGTTATATGAAGTAAAAGATTTCAAGTAGTTTCATGTTCTTTAGCAGTTGCTTTCCTGTCTCAATGATTTTAAGGGTATTTCACTATGTAATCCAACCGAGTCAGCAGCAGTTAACTCAAAGCATGACTATAATGTTGGCCTGTTAGACTCATCAAGTTTTATTTTGATTCCCTTAGATGAAAGTTTTATTTGATTTCTTAAATTCTGAAGCATTAAGTGCCAGTTAAAGAATCAAATAGAAGGGTAACTAGAGCATTCATTTTGACAGAGAATGATTGGCCAGTATTACTTTAGATATATTCCAGAACATAGTTTCAAATTTTGTTGATTACATGAGCTAGCTTCTGATGTTAACTGATTGAAATCACGTAAGACCTCCATGTTAAAAAGGCAGATAGAAATTTTTACATGATCCAAGTTTCTTAAAATCAAATCAAACTTTTCAAAATTTCTATCTAGCAGCTCTTCTTAACTTGGTTCTATAATGTTTCGAACCATGCAAAGCATCAAAAACTTCACTGCCTGCTGGAGCATCCTTGTCTTCATATCTCTTCTAGACATTTAAAAACAACTGACATAATAGTTCCTATTTCCCACTAGCTTATCGAAGTGCTAGAGAGGATGAATTATGCTCTATATTTGAGAGGCTTGGCTTTTGTTTCTCTCTCAGCTTGAGTGGTGGCAAATTTTCTAGCATTCACCACTTTTTCAACCATCTTACTTCCCATGACATGTGCTCTAGTTTCTCCAGTGCCTGATACTGATCTTTCCTTTTGGTTTCTCAATTGTTTCTGGGTTGCCTCTGATTGTTTCCAACCATTGGAAACGCTACGGGATGGTGAATGTGATTGTCTGCTTGCTCTAGGAGTAGTATCACGGTTCCGAAACCCTGCTACTGTTGATGTTGGATTGCTAATTCTTCCTCGAGTAGCAGATGTTGACTGATGATCTGTCCGTAGATTTGCTGGTGCCTTGTCAGGAAATTCTTCTGTAATATGAGCTACAACACTTGACCTCAGGAAAGGTGAAACGCCCCTACTTTTAAGCATCCTTTTTGAGTCATTCACTTCCTGGCTTTTTTTAAGGCTTAAAACTAGGGTATCAACATCACTTCCTTGCTTTTGGATGGTAGTTTTGACATTGGAAGCAGTAGCAGCCACATGAAGTTTACTATTACTGCTGTTTTTGATAGAGAGAATGTTTGATTCTTGTTCATTTGTCTTGTTCTTGACAATGCTGGGTCTCTGTCTGTTATGACTGGGGGTTATTGATCTCGTAGAAAGTTTTGGTTTTGATGAATTCATATGATTTGCTCTACCTTCACTAGTCTTTGGCTTTGAGGCCTCCAACTCACTCCCTGCAAACTGAGTTCCAAAACCTCTTTCATGTCATCAACTTGATTAATATGACAATCATTTATAGGTTACAAGAGGAATATTGCTTAGTTAACAAATATTCTTTTTAATAATTCTATCTAGTAATTAAAACAATTAAGTAAGTATGCTGGCAAATAGATTCTCAGACTCAGATGTCAAAACCTCTTACAAACTGTTTATCAGTAACCCATATTTAGCTTAGACCACAAGGAAGAAAGCTTTGCAGTATGTTGGCTATATTCATGTGATGAAAATGGATTATTCCAAGGGGAATTATATGGAGGGTTTCAGCCATTTCAGCATTAGGTGCACTTTTGAAATTCTTAGTTCCATCATTTTTTTTAATGAAATGAAAATCTCTAAGCACATCAAATAATGAAAATTTCAACCTCTAGGGAGGTAGGGCTCTCCACAGCATTACACAAAAAATCAAAGATAAATTGCATTATGATGGAGACTTGGTATACCAAGTCCCATACTGAGTAGTATAAGATACTGATTGAGATATTTAAATGGATTGGTTTTTCCACCTCAATAGCTAGTTCTTGAGTAGAGTTCTCCATCCTACTTGGGTACCCATCACATTACGCGCGCGCGCGCGCGCACACAACGTCTAGTTGGAGAATCTAAAAGGCAAAAGACAGCTCTTTCTTTAAAAGTTACAGGGTAAAACAGGACTTTCCTTTTATACGAAGGGTGGAAAATTTTAGACTCTTGTTCCTTTTTTATATGCATTAAGTTGCATGACTTGGACAAAAGACAGAGAGATATGAAGAAAGAAATGAATGACATACCCTTGAAAAAGGCTGCATGATTGGTAACTCCTTTTGAACAACAAGTTGAGAAGCAGTGGGAGCACCTGGTTCCATTTCTAGAGATGGAAATAGAGGAGTTGCTGGGGGTGTTTTTAACCTAGTGTTTCACATGTTACTGGAAACATTAATTTCCTTGATTTGAAAATAAAACTAACATTATTCTTATAAATATAATGAAACAAGTTCAGAATCAGAACCATATACAAGAATTTCATCTCATACAACTCAAACAGAAATGCCCAAATACTGGTTCTATCATATATGTGTAATAGAAAGTTTGCAACTTCTTAACTTAACCCTATGATTACAATATTCTCTAATGACTCAAAAAATAGAGATCCAAAAGCTCTTCTTTGTGGTTATAATGCCAAAATCTAAACTTAACTTCCTTTTTTCTTTTCTTTGATTTGTTTTATTTTGTGTGCGCATGTGATGTGTCTTTACTGCTGTCTTCTTTATTATTGATAATAATTCTAAGGTAAACTGATTTTATTTATGGTAAGTAGATTAAGTCAATGAAGGCTACGCATGCATATGTGGTATATTTATGACATAAAATACTAACCAATTAAAACTAGCATTCTTATTTAGATTGGAACCTATAGGGAAAAAAATAGATGGAGGAAATATGCAGTAGATACAGATAAAAGCATTCAGTTCTTGAGAAAATTGTCAATATTATAGTAATGTCAGAATTAAGATTAACTAGAATAGAAATAAAGCAAAGGATCAAATTCTTACTTGTTTCTAAGAGGTAGCTATAGAAGTTTGATTCCAAGCATTGGGTTGAATTGAAGTAGTAAATACAAATGATATTACCAACATATGATCATTATCCATTAAAAAAATTCACTCATATTTATGTAAGAATCTCTCCTGGTATCATCCGTTTGTCGAATACATATCCCAAACCCAAAGAAGCGATGAATCATGACTCTCTCTCTCTCTCTCTCTCTCACACGCACACTAAGTTGCACTGAGAAAGAGTTCAGGGACTAAGTTACTATCAAGTCAAAACTATAAGGACTGAGTTACAATGAATCAAAGTTTAGGGATTGAATTACAATTGAATCAAAATTATATAAAACAAATGATTAATTTTCCATAATTTTTTTATGGAAATAACAATTTGTTGTACTTACCAATCAAAATCGTTCTTGTGGTTTTCTGCTAGAAACTCACAACTAGATTCCTTCTTCCCGGAAGGAATTCTGTATAGTGAATACTTCCCTGCAAAATATTTCCTAGTTTTATTGCGTGTATGTCAAACACTATAATACAAGCATATACTGAAGGTGGAAAGTCAAGAAAGAATCAGTGCAATGAACAGCATTTTCTTCTAGAGCTAATCAACCTATCTCTCTATGGTCATGAATATTAATAACAATAATATTTTCTTACTCCCAAAATCTCTACACTTATGCTCTCTCATATCTTATTGTCTTGATTGTTGCAGGAGGAAGGAGCATGCAATTGTCCTGAAATATCACTCTAATATCTTCAAGAGCTGCTCAACCTATCTCTCCATAACGACAGTCTATTATTTGATCCGGTGACATTTTCTTACTCTGAAAATCTCTGTATTTTCTACTTCTCACAAGCTTATTGGCTTGATTATTAATGAAGTGGGTGTCAAGCAATGTTCCCCAGAATCACAGAAGGTATCAGTGAATGAGAAGAAGAGATGTGATTCCAGTGATTAAGATGAAATGAAGCATAGAAAGAAACAGATAGTTGCTGTCACCCTTTGAGTCATATTCATAGTCATCTGAGGAAACAGGACGAAGGAGGCTCGAGTTTCGCTCATTCTCGCGCTTCTTCTTCTGCAAATCTTTGAAAAGGATGAGATCGTCGTCCTTCTCCATCCTCCTGTGAAACGGCATCATCTTAGCCATATCTCAATGATTTCTCCTTCTTCCTTCCTCCTATGCTGTTATTTGTTATAAAGCTGAGTTCTTCAGATATTAATATGGGAATCCATTAATGAAGGTCAAAGAAAAGGAAGAACAAGTGCCATTTGGAGCTTATGAGGCCGGCTACTTCTCTCTAGTTCTGTTTTCCCTGTTTTATTATTACGAAGTTCTGATGTTTGTTGGGGGTTCAAGTTTATTTTTATCATATAATCGATGAATCGTTTGATTGTGATTTTTATATTGTGGAGAGATTTAGTATGCAACTTTCATGCACAATCAAGGGGATGTGTGAACGTGAGATACGATATGATTCCTCGGATAGACAAATATTAAATTTTAGAATGTGTGTCTATATATATATATATTATATATTTTGGGGAGATACATAGATACAAGAATGTATATATTCAACAAACTAACATATGAAAAAAATGAATAATAAAAATTATTTGCGTTTTAGGTCTGTGCTTCAAAAGTGACAGAAATAAAATTAGAGTTTAGACTTTCACTTGATATCTCAAACTTATCATCTTAACTAATCTCAAAACAACTCAGTTTGTATATTTATTGATGTCCAATGAGTTTCTGTGCTCGTTATTAAGGTGAAATTGAGATTATCTAAAATTAATTTTAACGATTTAAAATTACAATTTTTAAGTTGTAATTTTTTTATATAAAAAATCATTTTTGTTAGAGTGACTATTATAAAACTGTCTTTATTTTAAATTCTATATCTATTAAAATCACAATGTATTAAAATATAAAAATAAAATAATATTAAATTTGTACCATTCAATTTTGATCTAGATGCTTTCGATAGGAGGGGATAATTAATTGTCATGTTGATTGTCAAATTAAGAAAATCCAAATTAATATTTTTGATGATGAATGTCACCCAAAATACTAGGATATCATAGTGTGACACTTCTTGGAAAGCAAAGGTTGTGCCTTTTGGATTAAGTTTTATATTCTTTAAAAGCCAAAAACAAACATTACTTAAAAATGTGTAAACCTCCCATGGGCGGCAGCAACAGATCGATGGGATAATAGAGAAAGTGATAAAGTTAATAGCTTTTACTAATGGGATTCGGCTTTAAAAAAAGGGTTAATATCTCATAATATTACAATTGATGAACTAAAATTTGAAACCCATTAAAAAAATATTCACATTTACTACTTAACAACTTCGAATATGATTGCCACGTGAAGACAGCAGGAGCTAAAAAAAAAATTGGTTAATGGCTTTTGAGATGAGATAATCATAATAGCTAACGGACTCATCCGTCACCTTGGAGATATCGCCTTCATGAACGTCAGTGTGAATGTGACTGTTAACAATTTTTATTTTTTTCCATTTCTTTTAATATTACTATTGATGTGAAACGAACCCGAAATATTATTAAATTTAATTAAAAATAATTTTTTTAAAGATATTTTTACATTCATAAGAATTTGAACTGCTTATGATCCTAGTTTCTTTTATTAGGACCAAAATTTTCCAATAATTTTTATTTGTGTTTTTATAACATAATTACCACTATTTTTATAAATGAATTTTTAATAAATTGAAAATCAAATATTCATATAAAATTAATTTGATGAGTTCAAGGTCAACATTTAATGGGAGGTGCCAAAAAAGCTTAGATTTAATAGAATGGGTTGGTTCTGTTTTTTTTTTTTTTGGGATAAAATGAGTTAATTTTTCACTATGTTAAATTCTCGTTAAAAAAAGCTTCTACATTTAATACTCTATTGTGACTCAAAATTGAATATAATAGCTCTACACAGTTAAAAAAATATTTTGAGAAAATATAACTATTATTTCCTATATTTTAACGTTTTTTTGAAATAAGTCTTTGTAATAATTTTTTTTTTAAATTGCTGCAAATCCTTGTAGCTTATCATGTCTGTAACATAAGTTTTTTTATTTTTAAATATATCTAAAAGAATGATTGGGTGGTGCTAACATATTAAACATACTAACATCATTAATTTTTATGATGAAGTAGAACTGTATTATAATTTAATAGATTGAAACATGAAGCATGTCATAGAAAGGGGCGGAAAACACTATTAATTTACTGCCTCATAGTTCTAACTCTACACAGATTAATGACATTAGTCACGAGTCAACATATTTAACACTGTTAACGCCATCTCATTGTCTTTCCAAACATATTTAAAAATAGAAAAATTAACACTACAGATAAGATAAACTAAAAAGACTTGGACTATGAACACATACTAAAACATAATAAAACTAAAGGCCACAACGGTCATGTTTTTGGGAGGTGCCTAGGATCCTTTTTTTTTTTTTTTGGCCGTAAAGGTGTCCTAAACAGCAGGGCACAACTTTGATATGAAAATATTTGATGTGTTTTTAACATTTAAAGAGAACATGTGATTTTGGTTCATTATAATATAAGGATTTATTATTAAGATTTATAAGTAAAAATATTTTTATATATAATTTAAAATTTAAAAACAGAGAATATCAGTTCAGCTAAAAAAATCAATGAAAATCAAGTACCAAATATTTTTAAAAATAAATTATAAATATTAATTTAAATAATCACAAATTCATGAATTTTTTTATAAATAAAAATTTAACTGTTAAATGTAATTCTCAATTTATAATTGATATTTTTTTACTTGATATTTATAATTTATTTTTAAAAAATATTTATACTGTATTCCTTCTGCCCCTTGCCAGCATTTTAATATGGTCAGACTGGTCATTTGGTATTATAAATTATAACATTTAAATTTAAAAATAATTCAGTGGATGATACATTGGGAGAATGACAGTTAGATTATAAAAGACTTAATTAATGACAATTAAATCTCAACAAAATTTCTTACAAAATAATTTATAAATATTAATTCAAATATTATTGGTGGAATTTCAATAAAGGTTCATTGACCACACTTATTTAAATTCAGAACTTCTAAATTTCTAAAATTATACTGCAATCTAGGTGTACTGATTTGAACTTAAATTTTTGAGGGAAATGATAAAATTATCCCTCATCTAAATTAATATCAAATTTTTTTATTTCACTTATTAATTTATTTACAAAATATTATTAATTGCTCTACTTAATTTATTTTTTATTTTAAATGTTTAAATAATTTTTAGATAAATTATTAATTTTTATATTATATATTGTTCATTTATTTATAAACTATTGTTTATTGTTTTATTATACTTGTTTATTTTTAGAATTTCGCTTAATTTCATTATAGGAAAATGAATAAGTAAAATAGCAAAATTAATAATTAAAGTAAGACACTATTAATATTAATTTAAATGAAAAAAAAATTTGCTATTTTTTTAAAATTTAATATCAAATCACTATACTATAATAAAATTTTAAAAATTTAAGAATTTCGACGAGGACATGAGGTTGATAACAAATGTTTAGTTTTGGCGCACCTTCACCTTAAGCGTGGCTTTTCGCGCCAAATTTTTCTTCGTCGACCTGCCTCTTCCTTTGGCTCTCTTCAATGGCGTTGAGCTTTCCCCTCACTGCTGCATCTCAGATGGCAAGCTTAGGGCCTCGCCCTCCTCAGTTCTCCGAGGTTAGAACACTGTTGATGCCTTATTCGTGTTTTTCGATCATTTTGCTTGCGTCGATCTAAAATGAATAGACAACTGATTTTTCTTTCCCTGTTTATTTTTTGTCGGAATGTGATCGTGAATTATGATATGATTTTTTTCTCGTTTCTCACTCTTTACATGTGATAAATCGTTGTTGATCTTCGATATTTAGATCCGTGGGACCCGAACCTTAATTCATTTTGGGTGCACATTTCTTGTTCGAGCTCGGAAGCCAGAATCTTAAGTCAATACATTAATAAAGAATCTTTAGTTTTTCCAATGCCAAAGTTTAGCCAAAGATTTTTTTTCCCAAGGAAAAAATGTGTGTTGTTGAGACGCATGACAAAAATAATTACGAGCATATGTCCTCTTTATCACCAATTTACTTCTTTGTTTATGAATTTTTTTGGCTATCTCTTTGTTAATGATTTTGCGAGAAAGTCAAATATATCATAATGTTATTTCTTTTCATTGTACCCATACTGGCACCTTTTCTTTTATAAGTTCGTTACTGTAAGATCAATTTGAAGTCTATTGAACGCATGCATATGCTACAGGATGTAGCTTGGCTTCCTTCTTGGTTTCAGAATCTCAGAACAGATGGATCTTATGAATGTGAGAAGGAGTCCTACATTCACCCCAGTGAAAAAGTAAAGGTTTAAATTTATTCTCCCATTTTCACTCTCTCTTTGAATTTTTTTTTTTTGGGTGGATTTAAATGTAAGTTCTCTTCCCCGTTCGATAACTTGTTTCTAGCATATGAACAGGTAATCATTATTTTTCTTCCAAATTTCTAACTTCCAATAGTGTTAATGGCTTTTTCTTGAATATATGAATTCAATCTCCTTAATTTAACACTGCTTCAGATTTATTTTGATATAGAACAATTTGGAAGCATTTGGTTTTGGAAAATAGATTTCTATCAGCGTTTCCATGGCTTTGAAATGCCCCCAAATAAATACAAAAATCAAAGTTATTCAACTTTCTGTTAGACTCGTAAATTTACTTGTGAATTTATGTACACTCTAAAATGTAACCCTAAAGCTCAAAAAAAATTATGTATTTAATCTATTTTACACTCAGACTACTTGGGCTGATTAGCCTGGGCATGTTGTTTGTCTGAAAATGACCTAGGATCTGGCAGTTTCTCAAGAAAATCTTGGTGAGGGTAAAGACATTAATGCACTTTCCAGGGAAGATGGGTACAAAAGCTGCCATTTGTTCTTATCTGGAGAAGATAATTCTCCCACTAGTCTTTTTTCATCTCCAGGAAACGTAAGTTTCTTAAGTTATCTTCCGTTGATGCATTCTTCTAACATTTTTTTTCTGTATAATCCTCTGATGTCAATAGAAATGGGAATTATCTTACTTATTTCTTGTCGAGCTTTTGGTGAAGACTATTTAAATACTGGAATTTGTCAAATAATTTACTTTCTGTTTATCCTCTGCCAACATCTTTAACTGATAATGACTTCTTTTATTGTTTATTTAGAAGAGTTACCTCATTTTAATTGTATTTGAAGTATTAACTAATATAATAGTAGATATCTGTATATGGATTTGCTGCTTGCCTCGATTTGCCGGGACTATGTAAGACTTTAAATTATTGGGCAAAAGAAATCAAAGGGATTCTAAAGAAGTCCTTGTAACGAGTCTGAAAACCGAACCACATCTACTATAGGAGGATTATCCAGTGATGCATCTGTGCTCAGAGACCTAAACAAACTTATCTGGAAAAAATTATGCTTATGAAATTTGTTAAATACATCTTATTTCCAGTAGCAGGAAAACTGGTTATACATTTATATGTTAACTTTTAAATTCAATGCTAAGGTTTGTTTTGTCTATAAATATTTCTCCGGAACAGGTATTGCCCTTTAGTCTGCACCTTTCAGATGTCGATTCACTGTTTTCTCCAACCCAGGGTTTGAATGCATCTGATAACTTAGTTACATCAAGTAAAGTTCTGTCAGTGCAACCAACTAAAAATTCTATTGATTTTGGAGAGAACCTGCATTCTATGAGGGGTAACCATGCCTCTGAGCAGAATATGTTGCCTTGTTTCATTCCTGCAACAGTGAAAATGGATGGTCCTAAATGTCCTTCTGATAACGTTGATTCTGCTCGAAAACAGAGAGAAAAATCCAATGTCACAAGCTTCAAAAATTCTGATATCAGTAATGCAGTTGAACTTTCTATTGCAGCGTCTGAGGCACTGGTCATACATGAAATAGTAAAAATGGAATCAGTTTCAGAAACATATCCTGCTGAAGCTGTACTTGAAGTAGCCCTCCGTGTGAAGCAGGCTAGGCTTGATGGGTTGGAAGATGGCTTCCACTCTTCAAATGAGGATTCTGATTGGAGTGATACTCTTTCTGATTTGAATGATTTTAATATGGAAGATGCTTATGAAGATGTGGGGTTACCTTCCGGCAGCTTCCTTGAGGAACATCACAGTTTAGCCATGACTCAAGTAAAAGATATATCTGATGCTGCAAACTATCATGATTGTGATAATAAACTTGGAGAGCATATATCTCAGCTTGTAAATTTAGATGACAATTCAGCAAAGAAACATTTAGAAGTCAATGCAGAGATGGAGTTGCAGCAAAACGAAACCTCACCTGTACATTCTATATGTTGTGAGAGGGATAAGCATTCTGATAACCCTGGTTTGGGTCATATCTGCCATCATTTTGTACAGCATACTTCCAATGTTTCTGCCCTAAACCAGGTAATTTAGCATCCCGGTCTTTTCCTTTTTTGGGCCATCATTCCTGGATAAAAATTTCATATGTTTATTCTTTAAAAGTTCAACCTTATAACACGTCTTGTTTATCCATTACATTTCACCAGCAACAAGTGAATTTGAAAAGACTCAGTATATATTAACATGGTGACAGATATAAACTTGCTTTTTCTGAATTGTAGTGGGTATCATCTCTCTGTTTCACTTACTGAGCGGTATGCAGAGAATTGTACCACTATTACAGGATCAATTTCTTTATTGTCTATAATGTAATACTACTACCTTGATTTTCACTTTGCAGGCAGTTGGTCCAGCTGATTTAACTTCAAACAGACTCCAAAACAGTGTCAAATCTTCACTTGTCGGAAATTCCAGTATGCTTTGAGTACTTTTTTCACATTATCCTATATTTCTTTTTTGTCTCTAGAATTTATGATCATATATTTGTTGTGAAATTATTCAGGAAAAACGATTTTGGAAAATTACTTGGCTCCTGACAGATTTAAAAGCCGCTGGTTAGGTGGGTGGACAAGTGAGGTATGTGTTTCTTCTGTTTTCATTCATTGTTCCCTTCTATGAGTCACACCAATTTGGTCTTTTATCTTATGATATACTGTTGAATGCAATCCTGGCGAGTTTAGACTGACACCATTGATTTTCTCTCCAAGCCTTCTTCCTCCTGACAGAAAGATAAGTTGCCATGTGATCTAAAAGTTCATATTTCCTCTTGGATAAATTTTTTCTGCTATTAATGGCTCGTGCAATGGTGCAATGAGAGCTAACTATTTAAGTGGACGTCAGGTTTTTGTACATCACTGGTAGATCAATGCTGGATGTGTTGGCCAAACCAAAAATTCATGTAGCTAAAAGGGCTACTAATTTCTGATGGAAGTAGTGATTTGTTATGGTTTACATTCTATTTCTGATATGAAGTATCTGAATTTTAGAATAAAAATGGTGACTCCTAGGACTTTGTTCAACAAGGAACTCACTAATAAAACTTTGGGAGAACTGTGCCAGGAAAATATATTATTCTTTCAATTTTTACTGTCATAAATCACGATTCAACATCACATTGTAAGGATGCTGAAGCTGTTAGGATTTAAATGGATACCACTTGCCTATTTCATTTTCCTGAATGCCTTAGTTCTTATTCCACTATTTTCTAATCAAATGCTCTAACCTTGTGAAAATGCTAGCTCTTCCATGTTCATTCATTACTTTGTTTTATAGGAGGCCAAATTCTAATCATGATGTTTGGCAATTTGTATCATCATTTTCTTTCATTTCCTAACTGTCTGCTCAATTGGTTGTTTTTAACTTGATGTACATTATTGATGTACTTTAAACTGAAATATATGCTTTTAGAGTACCGGATTGGTTCTTTAACATTTTAAAATTTCGAATGTATCTCTAGCATATGCATATGCTAATATGGATTTAGCATCTTAATATTGTTTTTTTTTTCTTTGTGGCATTGGTCCTGTCTTTCTCCTGCTTGAAAGGAATCGGATCCATCCCCATTCAACCAGAAAAATGCAGAACTTAATTATAAGTTTCTCATCAGGGAGACGAGCTTTCTTTCCGAATCTGCTGATGATGTTCCGGATGAGAGTTCTTGTGTGCAACGAGATGGTGGAACTGGTTCTCAATTAAGCATACCTTCTGAAACCTTACCCAAAGCTGATGAGGACATATTGCATTGTCAAAATGTGGCCAAATGCTCTAATCTATCACTTGATGATCCTCTTTGTTCAGTTGTTCCATGTAGCATTCCTTCAGAACTAACCAATTCCAAACCTGAGAGTCAGGATATTGATAATGATATAAATGTTCCCGCCATTCCTGAATTTGAAGTTGACAATTTTCAGAGGACCTCAGATCATAATGTTGTATTAGGAAATAGATATGAGCAAATAATGTCTTCACCAGACGGCGAAGATATGGTTCAACAAACGCCTCAGACGTTGACTAGTGTTGCTCAGAACAGTCGGAAACAGTTGAAGTCCCTTAAGACTTATAGCATGGTTGGCCCCAATCAATCTCTTATCCAAAAATGCAACCAGACACTACTGCCAACTAATCAGCGGACGGGTGTTGCTGCACTTTCAGATGAAAGGAGTTCTAAGGGTCTCCCTGCATCCAAGTTCACAGATGGAAGCAAAATTGTGCAAAATCATGAACTCTTTGATAATCGCCGGTCAAATATAGAAATGGGAAGTGAGAAGAGAATCGATGACTTAAAGGAAGCAAATAAGATTTCCATTCCAGTGGAATCATCAGAAGAGAGGGCATCAACTTCCATTCTAAATGGTAGGATACAGCACTCCTTGCTGGATCCGGAGGTTGTTGGGAATGATATCAATGTAGAGAAACATCCAAACAAGCATGTAACTCCGAAGTCTTCTGTTCAGAATCAACAGAACAAACACCTTAATGAGTTACAAGCTGAGTGCAATGAATTCCGTGATGGATATGTCGGAGTCAAAAAGCAAGTACGTTTTTCAGAGGCAGAGGAGCGGCTTCATCCGAAAAGGACTCTCTCGAAGTTGGAATCTTCATATGAAAAAAGTAAATTCTTTTTTATATTGACTGTGTGATGTATCTTTATGTTCTACAAAATGGGTATGTGGGAAATTACTTGATTTTGTGCTCCAAAAATGTAGGTTCGTCTGTCAGAGCGAAAAGAAGAAAAACTTCCAAGCCATTGACAAATTTTGTGCCTCATATGAAACATTCTCTAACAAATTATTGCAGAAAGGTAAGGACGAAATATATATTTCAAGGCACTGAATTCCTGCTCACTGGATTATCTAGTCAGAAGGAAAGAGACATGGAAGCACTTATAAGAAATTCTGGTGGGGTGGTCCTATCTGACATTCCGTCTCCTCCAATTTCGAGGAGAAAGAGAAGTTCTTCATTCTCTCGCCTACAACTTCCTGTTGTTCTTTGCATGAGAATGGTTTGTTTTCAATCATCAATAATGTTTTGTTTTTTTTCCCTTAATATTTTATTTCGAAACTGGTTGGCGGTCGCTCCACAATCATCAATAATGTTATGTCCCATAATCCCAAAGATTATTCCCAAATTCTCTTGTAGGGCTGGACATAATTTTGTGTCTTGTTCTGAAACGTAAGAAAATTTCCGATAAGAAAAGGTAGAATTGTTCATAGTATTCTATCTTTATAAAATTTTTTTCTTAACTCACTGTGTTTACAACAGCTTATGTCTGAACTACCCTCTTATGTCGTTTCATCATAGTTGTTGTGATCTTGTAATGTCGTTTTGTTATGTTTTCGTGCTCTGTGACCTTGTAATACTTTCAGCTATTCCCTTGCATCAAACCCATTGCAACAGGCTTGAAATCATAGATAGGAACAAGAATGAAAATATTTTAAAAGGACCTAAGTAGCAACAGTGAACAGTGCCAAATAATTGTTGCGTTTTGCCCCCTCTACTATGTAATGTTTTCCCTTTTATTTGTCTCAGCTGCAAACCGCCAAATTCTTGTATGGATGTGCTGTCGGAGCCTCAATACTAAAAGTTGATTGGCTCACTGATTGTATTGCTGCTGGAACTATTGTACAACCTGGGAAGTAAGCTATGTTCTCCCCTAGTTCTGCTTTTGAAATCTGCGCCCTATTCTTTTTCCTTTTCTTTTGTCTTTTGAGTTTTGTTTTTTTGGGTTGGGGGGACTATTGGTTACTTAATCTCATTGTAAAAGCTATATTCTTCCTTGACTTTGACAGCTTAGATTTTGATTTTTGTGACTGAAATATTCCTAATACTAGAAGATTCTCACATTTGTAAATTTTGATGGAAGTGAAATAGAATTAGAGGAATGGAAGTCCTTTCCTTCCCTTATCAAGTTTGGCATTTTTTCCCAATTTAAGATGTGAGGCATGCTTTCACTAAATAGGAATAATGTGAAGTTGACCTGAAATGACAGAAATAATGTGATTCACAAAAGAATTCTAAAGTTTCCATGGACAAAAGAAAGATTCATAGGCCCAACTGCAGCTCCTGGTGGACAACAGTACTCCAACTCTACCTATCGAGTAGAATGTGATTGATGTGTTTGGATTTTTAAGGTTAAAACTCTAGAATGAAATTGTGGTTCGAATGGAGAAACAGTTCTTTCATGCCACGTGCCGAGTTATCTTTTCCTTTTCATTGAATTTTGGTTGACAAAATTATCCCAGTCAATGGACACGTTTGATCTGATGTAATCTCCTATCTTAATGATGCATGCTCTTAATGATATCCAATTCATTGCTTTTGATTCATCCGTGTTAGATACATGATTCTTCAAAATCGGAGTGACATGAAGTTAACCGTAACAAGAAGGCCAGTTCGTGATAGTAACCAAAAGCCAATTTTTGAGAGAGCAGGGTTCATGCTACATGGCAAGCATAATTTCTGCACCAAATTGGCAAGTGTTATCAAGGTAATGGTCTTTTTCTTCCATTCATGGGCTTAGAGGACTTGAATAACTTGACAATACTGCGATTTTTGCCTTGGCCATCGTGGTCTATTTTCTGTAGAACTATAATATACTCAACCATCTGCTCTTTTATTGTTAATTTAATCTTTTCAGTAATCTTGTTATTTTAGCATTCTTTTGTTAAAGTATATGTCATGTCCAGCGCCTTAGCATGGAGAAGGGGTTATAATTAAATTCAATACGGAACCATCAACTTCAATTTCGGTTTCTTTCTGCTATCATTCAAGCTCTGGATGGCTCATTTCTGAAATTTAGATGCTTAATGATAACTGATATCCGATTAATACCTCTGGAATCATAATAAATTCCTTGAATTATTCTAGCTGCTGAGATACACAAACAGTAATTGCAATATTTTTTTTTCTTTACCAACAATAATTGCAATATCAATACCATAATGTCCATCTTGTAGTTGACTATTTTATAACTCGAGACTGCAATTTATTACCTGCACGCCGTCTATATTTTGTTTCGTGTTAAAATGCCACCAGGTCCATCTTCTAGTTAGCTAGCGGTACAAAAATGTCCACCCATGACTTTCTTGCATATTAATTAATACCTACTCTCACTTAAAAAAAAAAAAATCTGTTCTTTTGTTGCCCAGCATGGAGGTGGACAGGTATTCAAAACCCTTCACTGGTTAGTTAGGAGCATTGATGAAGGAAGGATTTCTGTGGGAGCTATTATTGCAGAAAATAAACCTTCTATATCACGTCACTTGAAATACTGTGCCTCGGAGAAGGGCATTCCTATTATGGTAAGAAACTAAGAATATCATTTAGTTTTTAGGATCTCTTTAATACTGACTAGGAATTATATAGTTTTCAGTCCCCAGCAGGAGTGATGTTATGTGGGAGATTAGAGGAGTAATAATCACTCTTAAATCATAAATCAATGGTCAAGAATAATGCATAATTGTCACAAATTTGTAATAAACATCTTTAGTTTTTCCATTAATGGATTTTGCGTTAATATTGACCAGGGATTTGTGATCTTATGGTGATTAACTGATTAATTCTTCCATTCACCTTTTGCATAAGACTGCGTCTCTCACTTGATAAGGCTTTATATATAAAAGGACAGGTCAATTGGAATTGGCGTAAAATTTAACATTTTTATACTCCTCACTATTTTATCATTGGAGGTGATTTTCATTGATCCAACCGTTGAATTAGAAGAAATTGTCATGTTGATCTCGCATGCAAAAAAATTTTATGAAAAAATGAATAACCATAAGTGATCAAATAGTTGATAGTCTGAAGAAGTTTATTATGCATTAATTTCTGTTATCAGTGCCAAACAAATATATATTAGAATAACGTAAATTTATGTAACGAATAATCATTAGTAATGCATGTATGGATATTTATATGCAGATATGCATGTGAACTTTATCTCGATTTCCTTTGCAGCCTTTTAGTTGGATCATTAAGAGCTTGTATTCAGCGGAGCTACTTCCTTTCACAGAAGAAAATCGTCCACTTCCATTGCCAATTGCTAATGTACTAGAAGTTCCAGATTCTTTGGATATGAGTGAAGAAATATAGTAGTGCTTCTGCAGCAGCAATTTACTAGGTAATTTTTTTTTCCCATGATGACTTTGGTAAAAACCATGATTTGGGCCATACAAACTTTACATTTTACTATCTGCTTTTCTTTTTAAATTTTGTGGCAGATTTTTCAGATATGAAATTAGTGGTGATTGTTGAGTACACTTCAAAGCGGTATGTTGATCTCCTCTCTTCTCCTACAATTGCAGGTTTAACTTAAGTTATCATATATTCAAAACTTACTCCTTACCAAGTTGTTAAATAGAGAGAAAATCTAACTGTATATATGGGTCTCTGGTATCATTTTTACAAAACCAATCGTATTCCCTCTAAGCCAACTAGAACCTGTGACATATTGGAGAAACCAGTATCCTCACACCAAGGTGACACTTGAAGGTCCAACTGGCGCAACGTTTTCTCTTTTACACACCATGAAGCAAAGTGATGCAACATGGTTCTAAAACAGTGTTAGTGGTTGTAGCCAACCTCCAAGCAGCCGACAATTTCTGGAGCTACACCAAACTTTGATAATTTATTTGTCTTTTAATTTCTTTTTATTAGTTGCATCGATCACAACTCACTTGTCACTTTCAAATTCCAATAGCTTCTTATCTACTTAAAGAAGCGAGAATTTGCCAATTAGGTCTCGGAAATGTCTCTGAACTCACTACTCCATAGATTTTTCTGATTTTAAACTCAGGGAAGTAGCCTAATCCAATTTATCTTTCACTGATGTCTTCCCTGTTCATTTTACGTCTTTAATAAGAATTTTCATGAAGCAAGATAGTCAAGGAACACTATAATGGCTGACCCCTTTCTGACATTACTATTTAAATAAAAAATTAAACCAATGAGAATATGGATTTTAAATTAGTTTGACCCAAACTGGTCTGCAGCTTCTACTTAAGCAAATGTTGGTTGCTTTAGTTGATACTAATTATTACAAGATAATAACAGAGAGACACCATCAACAGGTGTTGGTTTTAGCAGAAGAGACTATAGCTCTTGGACATCCAGCTCAGCTCAAATCTGGAAAAAGTCGGGTTGCAATATGGTTTAAAATACCAGATGCTTTGTCACCAAGAGGGGCAAAAGCCAAGAAGAAGATGCATCCAAGCAGGATCCTCATCCTTTACAAGTCAAACTGAAGCCTCATCATGTCACTTCACATTTTTATCCATGAGGTATTTACCCCATGTTGTTCCCGTCAAGATCCAAGATTAATCTATGGAAGGAATCTTCGTCAAGTTCATAAACTTTTCTGCTTCCAGACACTTAAAAGGACTGCCATTCCTTCCTCAAATGCTCTGGATTCACAACCTAAAAAAGTTCTGCTCTGTTAATTTTTAGCAAGCAATAAGAAAACCTGGCAGTCCGTCAAATCCAAACCAAGAAGGTATGAATCCAAAGATTTCTTGCATCATCATTTGGAATTAGACCTGCATGGTAATCTTGAACAGTTCCACCTACCCTACCCCTTTTATTGGCTGAAAAATATTTTTGGCGGCCATATGGCTTGCGAATCTACCTTATAATGATCTTTGATTTGATGACTATAAGCTCCTTAATATATCATCCTTTTGCAGTAAAAAAAAAAAAAATTAACTGGAGAGTCAGTGGATAGCAGATGGATTCTCAGTCCAGTGAATGGTTGATCCTGCAATTTTGGTCTCCTCATCAGAGCCTTTTTTACGGTTGGTCTTACAATTTCTCATCCAGCTTAAGTTTGATTTCTTTTAGGAGCATCATGAATTAAAATATTATATGCATCAAATCAAAATAATAACAAGCCTTATCATATTAGATGAAGTTAATCATATAGATTGCATGATGTTATTGTGCTCTATTAACAAGCTGTTGAGTGTATTATTAATCAAAAAATCTCATTCAACAGCTTTCTTAATTTTTTTTTTGGGTCTTCTGTCTCTTTTTACAAAACTTAATATTATTTATTTAATCATGTAACAATTTTCAAATTGTCCAAGAGCTACATTAAAAAAAGGTGCTTCTTATTCAGTGTTCATTATTATGGAGGCTTGTTTTTTAAACCATTTTTCACGAGTCAATATAATGACAGCTGTGAAGAAGAAAGATTTATTTGACATTGTTCGTTTTATGATATTGGATGATTTTAAGAAAAATTATAAAAATATATGCTTGCACAAAAAAAATTTGTTGGCCACAGAATCATATATTAATGTGATTCATCATTTCACGCATCCAATTTTTTTTTTTTTGGCTAACTTCAATCAGTTGCACTAAAATATCATGCCCAAGATTTTATAAATTTTTTTAATGTCAAATGTGATAATCTATCCGCTGAATGAATCATCAATACCAATAATATATATTATAGCTAGTGGCACGCATTTTACACACACATACATATGCATCTATGTACACATTGTAAAATCCATTGGTTGGAATAAAAAAAAATAAGTTGATAAAATAACTTTTAATGCGCGCATGGACTAATAAATTATAGAATAAAATGTTAATTTAATGTTAGGGATAAATACGTTACATTTTAAGTTTTTTAAGGGTTAAACTGTTATGATATAATTTAAGAGGGTAGGTGTTCCTCAGAGAATTGTTAAAAAAAATGAAACTTTTTTACTTTGCCTTTCTTTACAATTAATAATCATAATAATTTCTTTTTCAAGAATTCAAACAATCATAAATAAATAAGGAGTATAATTAGGAAAAAAATTAATTACTCTAACTTTATATTAAAGGCAAAAAAGAAGAAGAAGCTTTAAAAATTTATCCTATAAGTTATACAAAGGAATAGGGTAGAGTTAGAATTTTTTATTAGGGGGCCAAAGTGACAATATATATGATAATTGAAAAAATTTAAATATATATATCACACATTATATAAATATTTCAACATATATATTTATATTTAATCTTATAAATATATAACAAAAATAAACATATACCTTCATTTTTAAGTTTTACTCATCAATTTTTTTATGATATAAAAATTATTAATTATCATGTTTATAATAAATTTTTTAAAAATTTCTTTTCAATATAAGTTATAATTAAATTAATGAAAATTTCACCTTCCATACAAGCATTGAATTATTTATATGTATAATTGGGATCTAAGTAATGTTCAATTTAAAAAATTCTATTAGTCTTATTTGCTTATTAGAAAGAAATGAAATTGAATGGATTAAAAAAATAAAGATAAAAAATAAGATGATCAAAAGGAATAAGTGAGTATATTCATAAATGTAAGGGGTAATTTAATTTATGAGGTTGGGAGTCATGATTCATGAGATTTTAAAAGATGTGATGATTCTTACATTTGTATTATATATTATTGAGTTTGATCATATTTATCATGGAAGGAAGGGTGATTTAATTTATTTTTGTTTTAATTTTTTCAATCTATTTCATTCCATTTCATTTTAATAACCAAATGGAACCTTACTTGTTTACTAAATTTATTATTTAATTCTTTCAATTAGTAATCATGATAAACAAATATATCAACATAGTAATTTTGTTTAATTATCACAAAATCTTTATGTCAATTATATATTTTTATTGCTGACAAAATTTTTTAGAATACTTTTTATAATTTCTTTCATTAAATATTAAATGAAACTAAAATCTGATGACATCAATGTTTTAATAGTATATGATAACTGTATTTTTAAGCTATTGAAACAGTTGTACTACATATGCATAAAAGACTGCATATAAAATTACAATGAAAATTTTATTTAGTGTCTTTAGCCTCCTATCATACACCAATTTAAAAGAACCAAAGATATATAATTCCCATATTTTATTTTAAAAAAATAAAAAATTAAGAGATTCATGACTTGTGCCCGTCTCAACCTTGTAAAGGGTAGAATATATATTAGGTAGAATGACAAAGAGATCTCAAAAGATTCAATTAATTTAACTTAGATTTCAGTACTAACTTTCAGGAATTTATAAATTTAGCTTTCAATTTTATAATTTTATTGTGCTGTTTACAATTTGTGTTTTAAATTTTAGAAGGAAAAATAAATTTATTTATTCTTCAACCATATTAAAATTTTAAAAATAAATTATAAATTCATCATAATAAAATTATAAAATTAAAAATCAAACTTATAAACTTTTAAAAATTAATATTTAAAATTTAAGTTAAATTAATTAATTTTTTTTAGGACCTTTTTTCTCGTCCTCCCTGTGTGTTCGCCAAAGTGTCCTTCTTGTTGACAGAGTGGAGTACGAAGCTGCCCTTGTGCTTTATGAAATGTCGTCTACATGTTTTTGCGGGTAGAGCAGACTAGCAGCGTTCATGGCTGCGTGCATGGTGTGCTCAACGACACATCGTCCACTATTTTCTTTTTTTTTTAGACCAATAACGTTTAAGGGTGTTCAAAATTAATATAAATCAATGACACCAAACCAAACTAAATTAAACCGACACGAATCGATCAAAATTGATTATAAATAAGATTTAGTTTGATTTTTCTTTTAACAAAATCAATTGATTTAACTCGGTTCAAGTTTTTATTTTTTAAAATTTGAATCAAATCGAACTAAATCTTGTTATGTTTATTTTTATAAATTTTTCTATCTTTTTTCTCTTTCCTAAATTTGGTTATTTATAAATTGATGGTTAAAAATATATTTATTATTTTAAATAGTGTTATAATTTTTATGATATTTTTTTAAGAATACTTATCTATAATTAGTTAACTATTGTCTACAATTAGAAAAATGCAATTATATATATTTGATAATAAAAGGTTATTGTTAATAGTATTTTTTTGCAAATTATAGTAGCCAAATTTGTTTTATATTTTTCTGCAAAAATTACGCTCAAATGTCATCATATATACATAATAAGCAAACTTTGATCAAATGTCAATGAATTAAAATTATATAATTCAAAAGAAACCTACAGTTTCATCAATTTTTAATAATTTATGATTTGAAGACGTTTATATATGATTACTTTATTGTTAATATTTTCATGCTATTAAAAATATTTATAGGAAAATAAAAAAAAATGTTATGAACTATCAAGTGATTATATAAATGCACTCTACAAAAAAAAAATGATACACTCATACTAAGTGTTATAAAAAATGAAAAAAATTAAATAAATATATTAAAGCTTGATACATATCTTGATCAACCTGAACCAAATTGAAAAGAAAACAAAACCAAACCAATTTTTTCAAAAATTGATTAAGTTTCAATCATAAGCAAATTAATTAGTTTGGTTTGGTTCAGTTTTTACCTAAAATTAAACCAAACCAAATCCTTGAACACTCTTGATCACATCCAAATGTAACAATCACTTGGGTTTTAAACCTAGATTTTTTTTCTAATTATAAAATCTCAATTTCTTGTCATTTTTAATATGATTAATTAAAAATTAAAATATATTTTTATTTTTTAACTTTAAACAAGGTTTTATTTTGATTTCATAATTTTACGAAAGTTTTTTCAATCTTGTAACCATAACATTGTTAGTTTTATCCATAAAAATTTTTTACGCTAAACTTTTAAATATTAATAAAATATTTTTAAATATTAACATATTAAATTTAATTTTTTTAAAAAATCAATAATTAGTATAAAAATAATCATTTAAAACTAACAGTCAGGGACGGATCTAGAAATCAATATATGGGGGCCAAAAATGAAAGATTACAAGAAAGTGGGGTTAAAATTAATTTTCACATGCGTTACAAGTAAAAACATATACCTTTTGTATCTGGCCTTGTTAACGTTGTTAGAGTTAAAGAATTAAAAAAAATACTTTATAATATTAAAAGATTAAAATGAAATTTTATATAAAATTAAATGATCAAAGATACACTTTAACTTAATTAGGGAAAGCAGTACTTTTTTTTTTTTTATAAATAGCTAAGTTGACTAATTTTTTTTAATTTGTGTAAATTAATCACCTGAATTATTAGAAGAAGTTTTTTTTTGGGAGAATGACATGTAAGGACCATATAAATAATTAATCATTATAAAGGACCATAATTTTTTTTTAAAAAAGAAATAAATGGATAAAATACTCTTATATAGTTGATACATAGCTTAAATGCAAATCACGTAAAAATTAGTTGTACATATGGGAAGATCAGTTGTAAAGAAGTTATAAATTTTGAAAGTTTTGCAAATTTTCAAAAGTTAGAATTTCAATCATAAGTAATGCAAAATTAGTTGTAAATGAATTTTAAATTAAACTTTTAAAATTTTCACAATGTACAATATTTTATTTATAACAGAGCTTTCAATTTGCATAAAAATCAAACTTTTAGGATTTATAAATTTTTCACAATTCATAACTTATTGTCAAACGATCTCTCTGAATTTGCAATTGAACTCTCTGAATTTACAACTCATCTTCTACCATTTGCAACCAAGTGGATCATGTATGACATTTTCATTCCTTTTTTTTTTGAAAAATGATTAACTTCATTTTTCTTTGGGGCTTTTTTTTTTTTTTGGAGGGGGGGGCACCCAAATGCAACGGCCGCTTTTGCTTAGTGTAGCACTCAAACATGCCTTACGAGGATCTGACAGTGAAAATTTTTGTCTTTTTGGTGAACGACACAAATCTAATCCACAATTGGATCCATGAAAGGTACACATCCCCCTCCTCCACGTAAATTAGATGGGACCCATCTATCAAGTTTAAACATATAAGTATCAAAAATTAGACCCATCACGTCACTAATTCAAAAGTTAAAGGTTAAAATCATAATCAAATCAATCATAAATATTATATTTTATTAAATTAATTAAGATATTTGTTGAATAGTTTAACAGTTTAATTGGGAGAGTTGACCTAAATTTTTATATATAATGACCCTCTGCGTAGAAGCTTTTTAAGTAAATCATATGTGTTTGAAAGCTAACTACTATTAAAATCTGGATCAAGTCGAGTTTAGATGAAAATTTTACCACCAAACACTACTCCAATACTCAAATTTAAGATCTTTGGTTGAGCCAATATAACCCCTTACCAAGTGATTGCTGATCACCTCTGTAGAATATAATTTTATGTTATGAACGCAACACCCAGTACAATACAAGTCTTTTCATTTAATTTCATTGTCTCCAAAGAATTTTCTAGTTTTAAAATAATAGTTGTTGAGTGCGTGTAGTAGACAACTAGATATTATATAATTATCGATCTTTCGTTTGACAAAATAGGATTTCTTTTATCTGAATGCGTCTCAAACTTATCCATAATCCTAGTGCCGGATTCTCACGACTCTATCTATTGTTTTTTGACCTTCGAGAGTGTGTTGGGTATTAAAATCTCATTTTAAAAGGAAAAAAATGGCTACAAGAGACGGTGAAGTGAGTGGGTTTAAATTGGGTAAAAAAAATAATTAGGTGACATTTAATTTATTCAGATAAACAATGATTTACTTTAAAGATATTTTATTTAGATCAAGAGGTGGTTGATTCAACTAGCTGAGAGAGTTAAATCAGTTTATTCTAAAATTTTAAATTTAAATCTTAAAATATGCAGTTACGTTAATTACACTTCCACTAGCGGCGTTTTGATTAGTGTGAATGAGAAGTAGTAATACATTATAGTTCCTAGGATACCAAGCCAATGGAATAAAAAAAATTTTATTTAGATCAATACATACATAAATATAGTAACTAATGAGAAAATTTATTAAATACATAAAACTTCATGAAAAATAAAGGCTAACTCAAGTAGTGAACGTGTGAAGCATTAATCTAGTTCATCATTACTGTAATGAGCACTGAAATTCAAGAAGTAAAAAGAAATATTGTTTGGTAATTACAAAATTTAGGATTTGTTTGGCAACCTATTATAAAAATAATTTTCTGTTCTTTAGAATAAAAGAATAACAAAAATTTGTTTGATAATATGTTTTCAAAAAGTATTTTTAAAAAAATTAAAAATCAAATATTGTTTTGGATAATAAAAAAATAAAAATATCTTTTAAATATTTTTGGATTAATGTTCTAATAAACAAGAAAGAATGTAAAAAATACTTGTTCTTGTTATTTTTTTTCTTAAAATATATTTTATAAAATACCAACTTTTAAAACAATAAAGTAAAAATAATTTTAAAAAAGCCATTATTCTCAACTGGTAATTTTTTTTTTTTCAAGAAGAAGTGGCGGCGTAGCTACTCGGATTACTTGTCTTATTTATCCACCATAAAGTTTTATATTTTGCTGTGACTCATTGTTTTTATTTTCCTGTAAAAAAAACAATTTGCAAAAGTGGATAAGAGACTTGTCAAAAGTCATATATAGAAGTGTGACGTCACACCGACATGTAGGCCAATGGACAGCACAGCATCGTCCTTCTTTGCATGTTCTCAACGTGTTCCATGAACTCTTCTTCCACCTACGACCACTTCTGCTAGAAATTTGGGATTCTTCTTTCTCTGAAATTCGCAGAACCATTTTCTCTTTTACCGGTTCCTTATTCTTCTTGTCTCTCCAATGGCTCCAAAGGCTCCGATTCACTTCACAAAACCCCGATCCAATAATTCTGATCGTCGAGAAGAATTAGAAGCCATTGTTGAAGGAGAAGAAAAGCTGAGCCAGGAGTGTAAAGATCTGATTCTCTCTCTTCCCAGAGAGAGAGGTTGGAGAACTCGTTATCTGTATCTCTTCCAAGGATTCTGGTGCCAACCTGCAGAGATTCAAGCCATTACCCTGCTTCAGAATCACTTCCAGGCCACAGATTCAGATGTTGTTGTTGCTACGATCCCAAAATCTGGAACCACATGGTTGAAAGGCCTCACTTTCGCCACTGTTAATCGCAAGAGCTTTTCGCCTTCTTCTAAGAACCACCCTCTGCTTCATTCAAATCCACACCATCTTGTTCCTTTCTTTGAGTATACTGTCTATGGAGGCCTTGATGAAGCTCCTGATCTGTCAAGCTTGCCTGATCCAAGACTCTTTGGCACCCACCTACCGTTCCATGCAATGCCTAGCTCAATCAAAAACTCAGGTTGTAAGATAATCTACATCTGCAGAAACCCATTCGACACTTTTGTGTCTTCCTGGATTTTTTTGAACAAAGTCAAGCCAGAATCAATCCCTTTATTGACACTAGAAGAGGCCTTTGATCTGTACTGTAAGGGGATAATTGGGTTTGGTCCTTCATGGGACCACATGTTGAGGTACTGGAATGAGAGCAAGGAGAGACCTAACAAGGTGTTGTTCTTGAAGTATGAGGATCTGAAAGAAGATACCACAGATCAGTTGAAGAGAATTGCAGAGTTCTTGGGCTGTCCTTTCAGCTTGGAGGAGGAAGAAACTGGTTTGGTTGATAGCATCATCAAGCTGTGCAGCTTTGAGAAGATGAAGGAATTGCAGGTGAACAAATCTGGAACTTTTGGTAGGAACTTTGAGATCAAGTATCTGTTTAGGAAGGCTGAGATTGGAGAGTGGGTTAATCACTTGTCACCTTCCATGGTGGAGAGATTATCCGAAGTCATTGATGAAAAGTTTGCTGGCTCTGGTCTGTCATTTAAAGTATCATCATAATTCTTAATTAGTTTTACACTTATAGTGTGTTGCTAGTTGACATATTAAACCGGGTTTGCAGTAATAAATTTCTTATGTGATTTAGATTGTTCTTTTTAAGCAGAAAATTTCTTAGTTATAACATCGTATAGAATAATGTATATGTTGTTGATATGTGACTAATTAAATAAAATAATCGTAGTTAAATTTAATAAGCATACCTGCAAATTCATTGTTGTAGGGAAAATATAAAAAAGAATTTCTACTAAAAGTGGGGCAAGTTCACAAACCTATTAGATAGATTCCCTTGGCCTTTAAAAGGTACAAAGAAATATAGGAGTGTGTGAAAGACAGTGAGATGTTGAACCTGTGAAGAATAATTAGATTATATTCGCTTATACATATTATTAATTAATTATTTTAACTCCGAAATTTTCTTGACCTCGATAGTTAAAAGATTGGGGGGGGGGGGAACTGACAATCAAAGGGTTATTAGCCCTGTAGGTTGAGCGTCTATTAATAAGTTGACTTTGAATGATTCATGTCTATCATAATTCACACAGGATGATTAAAATTAATCTGTTTTAAACTCAATAACTATTTAATATAAATTTAAAATATTTCAATATATATATATGTGTGCGCGCGCGCGCGCGCATGGAACTAATAGATGTTGTCAATCTCAAATGAGCTCATGAAAGTTAATTAATGGATAAATATATCTGTTTATTTCTTGCACCAACTGAAAGAACATTGAACAGCGCGTTCAATCTATTAACAGTGAAAAGTTGTGAAGGGTTTGAAAAGTCGGAGGACATATGCAGTAAATTGTGAAAGGTTATGTCCCCAAAAAAGGGGAAATAATTGTGCAAAGTTATGGGGACTAGAAGCTTCTTAAGCTCAAACATTTACTTCTCCTAGTCCAATTAATTTTTTCTGAGTTGTAATGAACTGTGTGGTCCAATAATTAATCCAGGAGCTTTTGTCGAGCAAAGTAAGGAGCTTGTCTTTTTTTTTTTTTTTTTTTTTTATGGCCAAGAGTAAGGAGTTTGTTTAAATTGTCCCGATGAGCATGTGGTTTGCAGACTTTTCAGAAAACCTGATTAATTTCCCATCAGAAATCAGTTGGATTGGCCAACGAACATTGATTGGGTTAATAAAAATTTGACACGTACGTGGAATCAAATTTTATTATCTATTATCGATATGAGATTTATGGTTGGATGGGATGTACTCCTTCATTTTTATAAAAAAATTGTATTACATAATTTAAAAAATTAATTAATCATAATAATTATATTAAAAAAATTAAATTAACATATTTTATGTTAATCAATATAAGCATATATTAATTACTTTTTATTAATATAAATTATGAAGGATAATTTAAAAATTATGTAATAAATATTTATTAAAATATATAATTTTACTTATATAAAAAAAACAAGTAAAAAGAGGTAATTTTTTCTAAAATAAAAATGAAGAAAGTATCCTATAAAGTTGTGCGATAGTGAAAGCTTGGGTGGGAGAGAGAGAGAGAATTTTATTAAAGACTTTTGAATATGATATAATTTCAATTGAAACCTAAAAATTTTAATTTTTATTGCAAATTTGGATGGCTAAAATAAAATAAATTTTTTTAGTTAAATGATCAAAATATACTTCAATTATAACTAATATTATTAAAATAATAAGTTAAGTTACGTTCTTACAAGTAATATTAATAAAATAATAAATAAATTTATAATTTTTACAAATAATATTGCTATAGTAATAAGTTATGGTTTTTACAAATAATATTAAGAGAATAACAAGAAGCTATGTTTATTCTAGTAATGTTACTTGTATAAAAAAAAAATTAATTTGTTATTTCAGTAATAATGTTAATTATAATTGAAAAATATTTTGATCATTTAATTAAGAGAACTTATCTCATTTCAGTCCTCCAGCCTTATAGTGAATTTCAGAATTTTGTTGAACTTCAATTGAAATTATGTCACATGTAAGGGCCTTTAATAAAAAATTCTCACTTCAAAAAAATACATCAATTACAATTAAGTCTTCAAAAAAATACATTAATTACAATTAAATTTTTGATAAAATTTTAAAAAATAAATTATAAATTTAGATAATTATAAATAAGAGTCCTAATTATAATAAAAAATTTATATTTAAAACTCAAATATTTTATCTGCAATTAAAATTTATGAATTTATAATTGTTTAAATTGATTTTTTCAACTTGTTACAAAAATTATCAAGAACCTTAACTATTTTATTTCAATCTTTTAAGATCTAACTATCAATATTTCAAAAATGACTTGATAGAAAAATCAACTTAAGATTTTTATACATACATAATCATGTTAAAATTTTATAAGTTCACTTTTTTAAGTATTTTATTTTATCAATTAATTTAAATTCAAATTTTGTTGGGACAAAAAAAATGGAAAGACAAAAATAAAGGTACAATAAATTTGATATAATCTTTTTTTGACCAAAATTTGATTTAATCAATAACATAAAACATCAAAGATATAAGTGTTATTTATAAATTATGAAGAAGGATACTGTTCTTGAGTTGCATGCAATCTTAAAATTTCTTTAACCATTCTTTGGGACCATTTTTTTTTTTTTAATGTTCTTACTACCTATTTCAGGTGAGTTTAAATATTAAAAAAAGTAAAATATTCAAAAAAATGAAAATTTTTATTAATTTCTCACATCGCATTGAGGAAAAATATGTGGCTAGTCCTAATAAAGGTGGAGCTCATCATATTATGTTTTATTATTATAAATATCTTAAACTAAACTTATTTTTGTGCATTGTATAATGTAATGAATTTCAATGGTTGGCCAAAAAAAGAAAGAAATGATAAGTTCCAATGTTAAATAGACTTCTAAGTATTATTGTAATTAATATCATTGCAATTTAGGAGATCTCTTATCCTACTCAAGAAGCTCCAATAATAAGAGTTGAAATTAAAGCAAGAAGCCTAGGATGAATTAATCATGCAAATTCTTGCAGAAGTGGGGAATGATTGATTAGTTGGATCAAACTCGATTCCTCTTAAGTAAAGTCAAAGGTTTGAATTTTAATAGAAATAAAAAAAATCTGACTAAAAAAGTTTTTCTTATTAAACTCAACAATATTCAAATATGATGTAACAGTATGATCAATATCAAATAATTGTATAAAAAAAAAGTGGAGTTAGCTAGCTACATTCTACATATACTATAAATAACGCAGCTTATTTTTCAAACCTCATACAATGCATGCATGGAATGATAATAATAATAAGTTTAGCTATAAAAGAAGGGACAGGAATAATTTCATTATAATTAAATACCAAATAGGAATATTAAATATTAGAATGGTAGTTGTATAAAAAAAAAGTGGAGACAAAAATAAGAAAAATATCAATTGAAAACCCCTCAAAAAATTTTATATATAAATTGAGGACCTCAAGCCCCTTGGTACTTCTATGAAAATAATTTTTTATAAAAAAAGACCTAATTACCCCTTTTAATGAAAGATAAGTAGTTCAACGGGAAACCATGATGAGTTGTTGTTAATTATAAAAGGTTGTTGTCAAAACTTAAATAAAAACTTGTCTATGGAGGGCTAACACCTATTCAATTCCATCTGTCCTATTAGTTGTTTTGACATGTTCATTTTTGAATTGTTTATTGTTAATTACAATTGAATTATTGTCAAAACTTGAATGGATACTTGTTTATATATAAAACTAACATTTGTCCAATATAATTTAACTTATCCTATAAGTTTTTTTTAATTTGTTCATTTCAAATGAGTTATTGTTAATTATAAAGGAGTTGTTATTAAAACTCAAATGAATATTTATCTAAATAAGACTAACAAATATTCAATTTTTTTGAATGAGTTGTTGTTAATTATAAATAAGTTATTATCAAAATCTGAATAGATTATTATTTTAAAATTTAGAGATAATTGAATATTTTTCTATAAAAACTTATTTTCATATAAGTACCATCGGTGGAGTGCAATATTATATTCTTAAGGTTCTAGTTGATATAAAATTTCTCAAGGATTCCCAGCTGATATATAAATTTGTAACAAACTGCATTATCAAGGCTAATATAGACAAAAATCATAGACCTCATGCCTTGCAGAACATCGGTGCCAAAATAAGGAGGGAATCTCAACAACACTGCACCAAAAATGGTGACACTAATAATCTAATCTTATGTCTACTTGCCAAGAGCCTTCAATCAAATCAGCCCACTTGCATCATCCACTAGTACGTTACGTGATGTACAATATTTGTGGTACGTACCTTTTGCTGGCTATCACAAAATTTTGAGCAACATTTCTGAATTTAATCTACTTACCAAAATTAAAAAGTTCACGTGAAAATTACTTTAAGAATCTTACAACACAATTAAACAGTAAAAATACAATAATAGGTCCTCATGTTTTGACTGTGTCTTGTTTTTAGTTTTCATAGTTTCATTTCTTTGTTGACATATATTTAACTTTATTAACCCAATTGCTGACACTTAATATTGCCTCTGTCTCCGATGCTATGTTTAAGCTAAATATAAAAGAACAATTTTTCATCTGTCTTTTATTTTTAATCATACATAGTAAATTTATTTTCATGTCATTGGTATATTTTTAATTACCCGTCAGCAAAGAAATTAGCAGGGTTACAGTACTGAAATCATTACTCCTCTTGTCAATGCCATCTTATGGTCTTCATGCGCATTTTTAAAACTAAGTGGACTAATGTTGCAGATTAATCAAACTAAATGGACTGAAAATAATGAAATAAAACTACAAGGACTATAAACAAAATGCAATTAAAGTGCAGGAACTTTTTGTTTTGTTTTCCCAGCTAAATGCCACAAGATTCATTAATAACTTAATAAAGCAAATTGACAACTAAATATTTTAAATTGTCATTTTGCTCAATTAAATTGTCAATAAATCTTATAATATTTAAGTGTGATGTAAGTTGCATGTGATTGTCCCAGCCTATCATTTTATTGTGTGAGAATGACACGTATTTAAAAAAAGAAATAATAACCCCCAAGTTTTTTAAATTGCAAAATTCCACACAAGTTATTAGATTTTTAACTGTCAAAGGAGAAAAAAAATTAATGACTGAAAATATCCTCACTTGATGAGCAATGTAGCTTAGTTGTAAATCATATTTCTCTGAGAACAAACAAGTGGGAATCAAAGTGTTAAGAACAAATTATTAATAAATTTTTTCTTAATGAAGAAAAGATTTTTTGACAAAAATATTAATACATTTTATTCCTTATATAAAATTTATTTTAGTGAATAATGCATGGTGAAAATATATCTATAAAACATATGCTTCATAAAATTTTCAAGGAGCGGCCAATAAATGTTTAAAAATTGTTAAAAAAAATTATATTGCGTACATTTAAGTCAACAACATTAGTTGTAAGCATTTTTCCCCTCAAATCAGGAGGGTTTTCAAGATGATTACCCACATGTTTCATCCCCCCTTGTTACCTTAATTAGTGACGTGGCATTAGTGGTAAATATATTACACTAATATTAGAACACATTAATTGTAGCAAATTCTTTTTGCATTAATAGTTTGGCTATCATATGCTTCCATATATAAATTTGATTTTCCTAAGAAACAATCTAGTTGATGAAGTGGATAAGGGGCAATAAGAAAAAATAATATAAAAAATAAAAGGGAAAATATCACTTTGAATCCTATACTTTAGTTGTGTTTTGTTTTTAGTCATTGTAGTTTTCTTTTTTTGGTTCCTCATCCCTTGTATTCAATCCGTCGAAAATGTTACTAGTCCTTCTAGTTTAAAAAATATATACCCTTAAGGACCATGAGTTGCCCCAAACTATATTTATTTTGGTGACCTAGGTTCAACATTTTTCAAATTCAACTGGCCCAAATTGCTTCTTTGAAAATCATCCTATAATTTAATAGTGTTAAATCCATTTTAGTTAAATAAACACCGTTTAAATCAACTCATGGTATTTTTCAAATTAGAAAGATTAACATGCACACGGATCAAATAGAAGGGATGAGGAACGTGAGAAATAAATTAAAGGGACCAAAAGCCAAAATATGATAATGGTATGGGTATTAGAATATGATAGAAGTCCCACATCTAAATATTTAAAGATGAATTATGAATATATAAGCTTAGAAAATATCTAACCAAATAATTTAAGCTATTTTTGCAGAGTATATTTTTCATAAGTATATTTAGTATAAGAATTCTAATATGGTATCATGAGCTATTCGATAAGGAGACAAAATAAAAATGAGAGAGAGAGAGAGAGAGAGAGAGAGAGAGAGAAGGGGGAAAAATGAAAGATTGAAAGATGAAAAAATACAAGACATTTAAAAAATAAAAAAGAGAAGGAAAAAAAAAAAGAAAACATTGAATAGACCTGAGGCCTTTGAGACTAAAAAAAATACAAGTTCAAGCAAGAAGAAGAAGAAAATAAAAAAAAGGAGAAAAAATAATAGAGAGAGTATTATAATATAAAAAAAGTCTCACATTTAAATATTAGAAGATGAATCATGACTATATAAGTTTAGAAAGTATCTAATTAAATGGCCTAAGTTATTTTGGTAGAGTATACTTTTCATAAGTAAATTTAATATAAGAATTCTAATAATAGGGACTTGAAGTTATCTTTTTATCAAAATAAAACTTATAATAGATAACATTATTAAAAATGGGTTAAATAGCAATTTAGCTCCAAAATATAGGTTTAAGAGGATTTGGAATTTTAAACTTATTTTTAGTACAATATTCCTTTTTTACTTTTGAAAAATGTGCAAAATGTTACTTTTATCATTAACAAAAGTTAACTTTAATTGTTAAGTGACCCAAAATTTACCTAAAAATTTATACAAAATAAGAAAAAATGACTTCAAAAGTTTAAGAAAAACATTGCATCAAAAATGAGTTTAGAATCCCAAATGCTTTTAGACCTATAGTTTATAAGCCAAATTACCTTTTAATATTCCTTAAAAAATTATTAATGTTAAACTTTACAAAATCTACTTAAAAAAATAAGCTTAATTGCATTTTAGTATATTGATACCACACTATGTAAGAGAAAGACATGACATTATGGCTCCATATGGTAATACTAACATCTTTTTGCCAAGAGCTAGCAAGCAACCATATATCAATCAATTCATTTGAATGCCACAAACACTTTGTGTGATGCATGTTATTATTATTTTTTCATAAATATGTGATGTATGTTATTTGGTACACATCTTTGCTTGTGGCTATCAAAAAGTTCAATCTTGAATTGATTGATACAATAATGTATCAGAAAATAAAAGAAAAATTACTCTCAAGTCCCATATAGGATATTGAACTACATAAAAGTCTCATGAAATTCACAAGTCGTTTACAAGTATCCAGGTTCCTAAAATGTAAATAATGCTATTGTTTGGAATGAGTGTGGGATTTAGGGTCATATCAAGTTATAGAAGTTATAAGAGACAATTATTTTTTTCCCGAGAATTTACACACATATTGTTAACTTAAGCTTTTTATTTTTAATATTTATCCTAAAGAATTTTAAAAATAAATTTACAACATGTGATAAAGTTAATTATATAATAAGTTATATAATAGTACAAAAATTTAAAATCATACATATAAAATATTAACTTTGAAAGAAAATTTCATGAAATTTGAATAAAATTTTATCTTTTCAATATTTTTTCATGAGTCATTATATATATAATTCAAATAAAAAATTATTATTCATGCAAAATAAAGGATCAATAAGTGTAAGGTATATGGCTTGTTTGGAAACCTATTCTGAAAATAATTTTCTATTCACCAAAACAAAAAACAAAAAATTGTTTAATAATGTGTTTTTAGAAAGTGTTTTGAAGAAAAAAAATTAAACATTATTACAAAAAATAGAAAAAGGAAAACATATTTTAGGTATTTGAGATTATTGTTACAGAAAATAATAAAGAATATGAAAAATATTTGTTTTTATTATTTTTTTATTCTCAAAATAATAAAATAAACTCATATGTTCGAAAACATCATATATTTATGATGCGTAAACTAGGACAACGATATGCACACATTTTTAAGATGTGTAATGAAAAAGGTGAAGATAGAAGACAGAACATCTTCACCTTTTTCATTATATTGATACCACAATACATGAGAGAAAGACATGACATTACTGTTCCATAATCGCAATACCAACATCTTTTTGCTAAGAGCTAGCTAGCCACCATCTCAAACAATTCATTTAAATCCATAACCCACTTTATTGATGGATGCTATTTGTTACACATCTTTAATTTGCTTGTGGCTACCACAAACTTTTTGTCTTGAATTGATTGATGCAATAATGTATTAGAAAATAAAGGAAAAAATTACTCTCAAGTTCCATATATAAGATCATGAACCACGCAAAAATCCCATGAAATTTACAAATCATTCACAAGTATTTAAGTTCCTTAAATGTAAATAATGTTTTCTCCAAGGACGGATTGCTCAGAGTGGAAGTTGTGTGGGATTTATAATCGTATCAAGTTATAGAAGTTATAATAGACAACTATTTTTTTTCTTGAGAACTTACACGCATATTGTTAACTTAAGCTTTTTATTCTTAATATTTATAATAAAAATATTTTTTTAAAAAATAAATTTACAACATGTGATAAAGTTAACTACATAATAAATTATATATATAACAGTAAAAAATTTAAAATATTAACTTTGAAAGAAATTTCATGAAATTTGAATAAAATTTTATATTTTCAGTATTTTTTTATAAGTCTTTATATGCATATGTAATTTAAATAAAAATTATTATTTATGAAAAATAAAGAATTAATATGTGTAAGATATATATTCTGAAAAATCATATGTTTATAATGCTTAAACTTGAACAACGATGTGCACACATTTTTGGGATGCCTAATGAAAATGGTTGTCAAATCATTGAAAAGAAATGACTTTAACACCTTAACCATGTTTTCTTTCTTCTTTTTCATGAAATGGTTAATGGTTTTGGCAAGAACCCACTAGCGCATAAATTTATCCTTCCCGTCATAATGGAAAAGAATCATGAAAAAAATCATGATAAAAAATAAAACACATGCTATAAAAAATTTAGTTCAGCTAAAATGTACATTTAGTCTTCTAATTGTATATAAAATTTTAATTTAATTCCTTAATTTTGCAAATTTTATTTTAAATACAGTGATCTATATATCATGCTTCAAGTAATAATAAGACCTAATGTCTTGTTTCATTTTTCTCAATATATTTTTTAGCTTATAAGTTGTATACGCCTTTTAGTCTTTAATATAAATTGTTGTCAAGAATTCAAACGAGTTTTAATTTTAGAATTTTTTAAATTTTCACAATTTACAAAATTCTATTTACAACAGAGCTTCCAATATGTATAATAATCAAACTTTCAGGGTTTATAAAGTTTTCCCAATTCATAACTCATTTTTAAGCTATGTTTCTAAATTTGTAATTAAACTCCCAGAATTTAGAACTCATCCCTCTGCCATCTACAATGCATGCAGGGACAAGTTTAGAAACAACTCGATTGGGGGCCATAATACAAGATTACATAACACTAAGGGGGGAAAATTAGTTTTAGCATTTTTTAAATAAAAACGAATCATTTATTTTTTCAAAAAAAAAATTGTAACATGAGGATGCTTGGCCCCTTGTAAATCCGTCCATGTATGACATTTCATCCATTTTTTATTTTTTAAAAAAGGGTAAACTTCCTTTTTCATTATTTTTTTTGTTTTTTTTTACATGCAACATCTGCCTCCTTTTGCTTGGTCAGACACTCAACAGGCCTTACGAGGATCTGACGGTGAATATTTTTGTCTTTTTGGTAAACGTCACAAATCTAATCCGCAAATCGATCCGTGAAAAGTACACCTCCCCCTCCTCCTATTAAATAAATTCTTTAAAATTATAAAATTAATCACTGATTAAAGTGAAAAAAGGGAAGAGAAATGGAGAGATTTCTTTTCCCTCTGGGTGAACTAGATGGAACCCATCCATCAAGTTCAGAACTATATAAAATTTATTGAAAATTCGATCGATTATTGAATAAACTACTGACTCAAGAACTAATAAATTAAAATTATTGTTGAATTATAATCAAACAAGTCATAAATTTAATATTTTATTAAATTAGTCAAAATATTAATTTAACAGTTTAACTAAGCAAGTTGACCTAAATTTTCGTATACAATAATTCTTTGTATAGAGTTTTTTATTTTCTTAAGTAAAGCTAATTGCTACTAAGATACAGATTGAGACAAGTCATACTACAACAAAATTTTTTTGGTAATGTTTAAAATTTTAGTTTTGTAATGTTTGCAAAACGCTATAAATCTTAAAGTTATTTAAGGTTTCAGGTGATGTCTCATTAATTAATAAAATATCATATAATTGTTGCACCAGTGAGGACATTTAGTGTAGGAAACACCACTTTTATAAATGATTTTTAAAAGGAAACACAACCTCTCTAAATTACTGTTTTTTTGAAATTTTTTTAAAAATGAACAGAGGTGGTGTTTCTAATAAAAAAAACTTTAATTTATTTAAATTAATAGAGGTGGCATTTTCTTCTACTAGAAAATGATGCCTCTCTAATTTATATTTTTAAAATAATAAATAGATTTTTTTTCAAAAGTGAATTCATAGAGATGGTGTTTTCTTCACGTAGAAATGTCACTTCTTGTATTATTTTTTAATATATTTTTATAAAATTATATATTCCCTATACAACAATTTTAGAAATAGAACACTTATCCAACTATCCAGGCGTGGAAGCGTACAAAACATTTATTATAACCAATACAACAAACAAGTTTACAACTGTATATCTATAATTCACCAAGTACTCAACGCATCCAACGACGAATTTCAACAATTCTAATATATATGTTACAACAATTTCACGAACTGTTACAACTATACAAATATTATAAATGTTCTTATCATCGTATTCGATACACTTTGTATCCTCATAAGTTTTACCACCAAGAGCTACTTGTAAGCCTTGAATTCAAGATCTTTGGTTAATCCTGCTACTTCCTTACCAATTGCACATCTATTGCAATATAATTTTTCAGTTAAGCTTGTACAACTATGCATTTTATATGTTATGAAAGCTACACCTATTACAATAAACTTTTTTTTTTTTTTCATTTCAATGTCCGCAAAAATTTTCTAGTGTATTAAAATAGTACTTGTTGTGTGTGTGTGTAGTAGACAACTAGAAATTATACATTTATACTTATCGATTTTTCTTCTGATAAAATAGGATTTCTTTTATCTGAATGCGTTTCAAACTCAGCCATAATCTTAGTACCAGATTCTCAAGAGCGTGTTAAGGATCAAAATCTCATTTTAAAAGGACAAAAAGAACTACACGCTAGAGTCAGTGAAGTGAGCTAGTGGGTTTAAATTGGGTAAAAAAAAAAACTAATTAGGTGACATTTAATTTAATATGAGAGCAATTATTTGCCTTAAAGATATTTTATTTAGATCGAGAGTTGCTTGGTCCAACTGGTTGAGGGAGAAAAATTAACTTATCCTGAAATCTCAAGTTCAAATCTTAAGATATGTTACTACATTAAATAAATTAGTCAAGGGCATCCTTGAACTACCAGTTAAACTGTTGTTGCTAATAACAGTTTCTCTAACGAGGTTTAGATTAATCTGGACAAGAGGTAGTAATAATACCCCTGCAGATTTCCGTAGATACTAAGCCAATGGAATAAAAATTATTTTATTAGATCAATACATATACCATATATATATATATAGTAACTTGTTGGAAAATTTATTAAATATATAAAACTTCATGAAAAATAAAGGCTAACTCAAGTAGTGAACGGGTGAAACATTTATCCAGTTCAAGTGGTTATTACTGTAATGAGCATCGAAACTCAACTCATTAGCACAGGTAGAGACTTCCAGGATTCAAAATCTCTTACTATGTTATGATCAATGAATATATAACTGTTATACTAATTAGTAATGTTGTGGATGTAGGTTAAATAATTAATAATTCCATCCTCATAATTGAAATGGAATTTCGATTTTAGAATATATATCATGATCTCCATGATGACTTGAAAAAATGTACGATTTTTTTTAAAATTTGGAAATCATTTTATCAGAATAATGACAGTTAAAGACCTTTTTATAAGGTTCGGATGCACTTAAAAAAAAAATTATGGACCAAAATGTCCCTACTCAAATGTAAAAGACAACTAGGTTGACCGGCCGGGTTCGGCCAATATTGAGTTAGGGTGGTCCAATAGAAATAAAAGTTTAAGAAAATTCAATAATCATACATTTTTTATATAATGAATATTAAGTGAACGATGACAATTCACGCAAATAATAAAAATAAGAGTCGTCACCCTCAGAATATGACTGATCACTCAATCTATTCTATATTTTGTCATGATCTTTTCCATAAATGATCATTTTATTTTAATCTAAACTTTTTAATAAAACTAAGTGCATGCTTGTTCAGTACACAAGAAAATGTTTTTTTTTTAAATGAGAAACATACTTAGAAAAAAATTAAATGTGATAAGTATGTTTCTTAATTTTTTTCTTTAATTTATACAAAACAGTTTCCACCTACCAAATATTGTATAAAATTCAAGCATTGTTACTTCTTGATTGAGTAGCTCTGCAAGCTGTGACCAAATTTATTTTAAATTTTAACATGTAAAAGTACGTATAAATTTATATATTTTTTAGTGTGAACCAAACTAGAGATATTTTCCAATGTTATTTGCATTTAAACTTATTTTTTACGTTAAATCATTTTTTAAAAATTTGAATGACGTATTTTTTTTTAAAAAAATGTTCAATAAAAAACAACCTACATAGGTGATATTTAAAAATTATATGTTGAAATGTCTGCTCGCAAAAAATAAAATAAAATAAAATGTCATATTTATCTTTTTGTAAAATTTATTCTTAGCCTAGCCACTGATGAGATTGAGAGACTTAAATGCCCGTCATATATGGAAGTGTGACGTACCGGCATGTAGGCCAAAGGACAGCATCGTCCCTCTCTGCATGCCCTCAACGTGTCTTCCACCTACAACCATTTCTGCTATAAATTAGGGCTTCTTCCTTGTCTGAAACTCGCAGAACCATTTTCTCTTTTACTTGTTCCTTCTTCTTCTTGTCTCTTCAATGGCTCCAAAGGCTCCGATTCACTTCACAAAACCCCGATCCAGTAACTGTGATCGTCATCGAGAAGAAGAAGAATTAGAAGCCATTGTTGAAGGAGAAGAAAAGCTGAGCCAGGAGTGTAAAGATCTGATTCTCTCTCTTCCCAGAGAGAGAGGTTGGAGAACTCGTTATCTGTATCTCTTCCAAGGATTCTGGTGCCAACCTGCAGAGATTCAAGCCATTACCCTGCTTCAGAATCACTTCCAGGCCACAGATTCAGATGTTGTTGTTGCTACGATCCCAAAATCTGGAACCACATGGTTGAAAGGCCTCACTTTCGCCACTGTTAACCGCAAGAGCTTTTCGCCTTCTTCTAAGAACCACCCTCTGCTTCATTCAAATCCTCATCATCTTGTTCCTTTCTTTGAGTATACTGTCTATGGAGGCCTTGATGAAGCTCCTGATCTGTCAAGCTTGCCTGATCCAAGACTCTTTGGCACCCACCTACCGTTCCATGCAATGCCTAGCTCAATCAAAAACTCAGGTTGTAAGATAATCTACCTCTGCAGAAACCCATTCGACACTTTTGTGTCTTCCTGGATTTTTGTGGACAAAATCAAGCCAGGATCGATCCCGTCTTTGACACTAGAAGAGGCCTTTGATTTGTACTGTAAGGGGATAATTGGGTTCGGTCCTTCATGGGACCACATGTTGAGGTACTGGAATGAAAGCAAGGAGAGACCTAACAAGGTGTTGTTCCTAAAGTATGAGGATCTGAAAGAAGATACCACAGATCAGTTGAAGAGAATTGCAGAGTTCTTGGGTTGTCCTTTCAGCTTGGAGGAGGAGGACGAAGAAACAGGTGTGATTGATAGCATCATCAAGCTGTGCAGCTTTGAGAAGATGAAAGAATTACAGGTGAACAAATCTGGAACTTTTGCCAGGAACTTTGAGAACAAGCATCTGTTTAGGAAGGCTGAGATTGGAGATTGGCTTAATCACTTGTCACCTTCCATGGTGGAGAGATTATCCAAACTCATTGACGAAAAGCTTGCTGGCTCTGGTCTGTCTTTTAAAATATCATAATTTATTAGTTTCACACACATTTATGGCCTGTTTGGTTCATGGTTCATTGAATGAATGGAATGCAACCATGATTACAATGAGTTTGTTTGGTATCACTATTGGAAATGTTAAGAAAAATAAAAAATTTTATATTTATTTTAATAATCATAAAAATGAAAAGACTGGAATACCGTCATCATAATTTTTTTTCCCTGCTCCTTCCCTTGGACACTTTCATCTTCCTTGCCATAATCAATGTCCAGAATCATAATGATCGAGGCAAAATTAAAAATAGCAACACATAAGAAATCTATAAATGCCAATATGGACGGCGAACCTTAGATGCCTTCAATAAAAGATCTGTAAATCGAGGGATGAAGAAGGGAGAGAGAGATGACACCGTACTACAACGTTGTTGGACTACGAACAATTTGTAGGCAAACCATGGCCGTTGAAGAGGGCAGCAACAATGACAGCGATGAAGAAGGATGTTGTCGGCGTCCGGCACAATGGAGGAGGAGGTTGAGGACGCCGGCAAGAAGTGCAGGGATAGAAGAAGCGTGAAGACAAAGGAGAGGCAGGGATATTTGTGTAAATTGATGGGAGAGAATGGGAATCTAATTACATATTTTTTGATGTAATTTTTATTATCACATATGATGTAATAGGAGTGCATTAAGTAAATGAAATTTTTATCATGTAAAATGCCAACTAAACACGTAATAAGTGAAAATTGTATGAGGATTACTTATAATTCCTTTACATGTAATCCAATCAAACAAGCCTATGTAAATTTCACATATTAAAGCGGATCTTTGGATTAATAATTCTCTTCTGTGACTGAGAGTGCTCATTTTAATAATCACAAAGTTTTCTGGGTTACATGTTACATCATATAGAATGCGTGTGTAATTAACATATATGTTGTCAATCTCAAATAATGAACTCATAAAAGTTAATAATGGACAAATATATCTGTTAATTTCTTGCATCGTCTAAAATATTTAGTGAACAGTGAAAAGTTGTGAAGGATTTGAAAAAGTCGTCGGACGCATGCTATATATTGTGAAAGGTTATGCGGGTCAGATCGATCCAAAAAAGAAAGGGGAAATAAATGTGAAAAAGTCATGGGTCATTTTCCAACGATTTTTGGCGGGTTAGGGCCATAAATGCGGGCCCAATTCAGACTTCACGTTATAATTTATAAAAATGTGAGTTTAAATTTTATTATTAATATAAAAATTTTATTGATGAATGATCTATTAATATTTTTATAATTGTTTTTTTAAAAATTTGAATTCTTAAAAGCATGTTTTAGTTATAGTGAATCCTTACCTAACTAGCTCACTTAAATTTGTTTTTAATAAAAAAATTGTCCCCACGAGCATGTGGGTTGGAGACTTTGCCAAAAACGGCATTAATTTCCTATCAGAAATCAGCAGGATTGGATATGTCCCACAAAGTTGTGTGATAGTGAAAGCTCTCGGGTCATTTCCTTGGCAATGTAAATAAGAATGATGGGAGAATCAAAGTTAAGTTCCAAAAATTTATATTAATGACCTTAAAATCTTTTGACAATTTTTTTTGAAAAAAATAAATTATAAATATTAATTTAATTAATTATAAACAAGTACAATATAATTCACAATTTTGTATATGAGTTTAAGAAGAATGTTGTTAATAAGGTTATAGGAAAATGTAAGGGTTAATATGACATTATCCATGAAAGATCACTATATATAAGGTGAGAGTTGAATAGTCAAAGTTCATGAAAGTGAAAACCTTTATTAATGAGCACAATCACTCTGCACAAGACAACTTCATTATAAACAGGTCATCTATGCAAAATTTGGCATCCAATTTTATAAGAGAATGGTTAAGGGGTTGTGTTGATAAGTCATACAATGAGATCAATCGCAAAGGAAATATAATGTGTCATTCAACTCTAATCAAGCGTGGAAGGAAAAAGAGAAAGCTTTAACAAATATAAAAGGATAACCTAACCAATCATATATGCTAATTTATTGATATTGCAAAAGATTAGTGGAGACAAATTCAAAAATAGTGGCAAAAGGAAAAATGGGTATTGACCATAAGTTTTGTAAGGTCTTCATTACTCATGGACATTGTATAGAGGGTTTATTAGGAGGATTCTAGCTAAAACTTGATACTCTCTATTTGTTTGCAGTACTAATTAGTTAATACAGTAAATGTGATTGATATTAATATAATGATTTGTTACTCTATTTGTTTACAATGTGTGTGTGTATATATATAATAAGTTAGTAAATTATAAATAATATTAATTGATATATAACTTGATTGCTATGATTTGGACGTGGAGCATGATCACCTCCCCTCCAAAAAAGATCACACACACACAAGGCGTTTGACAGGTAAATAGTTGAAGGCAAGACGGTTCCAAAATATAGAATAGATTTAAAATATGGAAGAAATGGGGAGAGATTCAATCAAGTTGGTGGCTTGCTTGTTGGTTCTGTTTCTGGTTGCGTCGGCTGGTAACTAAGCTCTCTCTCTACAATATATATAATTGGTCAAAAATAGATGATGTGGATGAATGATGACACGTGTAGGGAATGGAGTGGCAAGAGAGAGAAGATAGGCAAGATGCTTTGCGCAGAGAACAGTTGAAATGTCCCAATAAGTTCTCCAGATGTAGTTGGGATGGCTGGTGCTTTTGCTGTCCCGATACTCCTCCACGTTGTCATCATCTCCACTTTTAAATTACATGAATAATATCTTATTTTAAATAAAGTGATCCATACATCACCTATATATATATATATATATATATATCATGACACGCTCCCAAGTAATAGTAAGAGTGTAAGACCTCTGTCATGTTTCATTTTTCTCAAAATATTGTTAGCTTATGAGTTGTGTACTCCTTTTACTTTTAATCCTTACTATAAGACGAGTTTAACAAACTTCATGGTTAGTGAAAAATATTAGCCATACATTCTTAAAATTGTTTTGAAAAAAAAGGTGATTTTCTAATTTTACCTTCCTTTACAATTTATGACCATAATAAATTGTTGTCAACAAATTCAAACAATAATAATCAACAAAAATTTGCTCAGTTGATAAAAATTTGGCTAATAACTCACAAGATTTAAAGTCAAACCTCACTGTCAATATAAGAATCTTGTTGATAAATAATTTAAAATACTTTTATAAATGCTTGTTAAAGAATGTGAATATATATATATATATATATATATTGAAGTTTGAGTTACGTGTTAGGCTTGATAATATATATACATATATATTAAAATTTAAAGTGTAAAATTTAATCGATAAAATATTTGAATCCAATAAAAGAGCTAGTATCTTAAAACATGGTAAATCAATATTTAAAATCTAATCAATATATTTAACCTAGTCCAACCTAATTGGAAATTGCTAGCCTGTTAAAGAAATAAACAGGTTACTATTTGTATACCTGCTACAACCGGATTGTCAATCTTTAGAATGAGAGAAATCAATGTTTTGTTTGCTTCCACAATTGAATACTTTCCCTCAAACACATCCTTCACAAATCTACATAATGAAGGGCCAATATTGGCGAGAAGCCATCAAATCTGGAGCTTTATGCGGACCAGCAAAGATAGCATTCCAAATCTCTTCATCAGTAGGCATAATATAGCAAGATTGACAAGTTGATGATGATCAATAGTTTGAAATTAGCTCTTCGTACTTGACATTGTCGAAGTTGAATTATCAGACTTGAAAAGTTTTTTAAAATACTAAGTTACCAAATATTTAAATCATCTTCACTGTCCACCAACCCGTCTCCCTTCATCATCTTTAAGAGTCACAATTTTATTTATTTGAGAAAATCACAATCAACGATCATTGAATGACATTTATTGCTTTGTAGGATCAAATAATTATGATTTTGCTCTGCAAGATCAAGAAATTTAAATGTAAGTAAAATTCATTGTAAAAAGACAAAACTATCTCTCACACATACACATACTCTTTTAAGAATAAATTCTCATTAAGAAAAAAATAAGTCTCATTTTCATTTTAATAACAATCAATTCCTTCACAATAACTCTAGAACATTATTAAGTCAATGGTGGAAAGGAGAAAATGTTCTGATTTGATGAACAAATCCCTAATAATTAACTCCTTCATTAACAACTCCAAAATATTAACTTAAAAATAGAGAGAAAGTGTTATGATTTAATGAATAAGTACACATTCAAGGAAAAAAAATTTTATTTTTATTTTAACAATAATCAATTCTCTCATCATAACAAATATTTGTGTGTATGAGGGGTAGTTTTATCTTTTCATAACAAATTTTAATTTCATTTAGTTCTTTTGATTCTTGGTTGTGATTTTTCCATTTTATTTCTCCTCGTCCTCATTGTGGTTTTGAGTCTTGAGATATTATAACAACGTGTATTCATGTCTCCCTTAATTAGTAATCCACGATCCGTTCAAGGATTTTGAAGCCACTTTGATCTCTTCCAATTTCAAAACTTTCATCCAACTCCTTCTGTAAATCCAATTCAAGCCTTCTAAGAAAATTTGAATAAGGGTGGTAGCCACATGGATTGAAAACGAAATGGTCTTCTTCCACTATTGGGAACCTCGTTAATCCCCTATTTGAATTAAAAGAAGTGTGTCATCGGAAGTACCTTCACCAAGCAATCTTGCCCCAAATCCAGAAATAAATTATTAGCAAAAGCACGATCAATCTTGAATACCAATCTACACATATAGGCCTTTCCAAGTAAATGTGGGTCCTGTTGAACCCAAATCTGTCAATCCACAACCGGCAACCTTTTATTGAAACCATCGAATTCTTCTAGTATTACAATTTACTCCTCCAATTTTATCAGTTTCAGAAAAGCATGTCATTAAAATCGCCAAATGCCGGCCATGGTTTTGCAATAGCAGACGATAGATTCCTCAATCCATCCTAAAGCACTTCTCAAAAATTAAAGTGAGGTAGAGCACATATAGCAGTCAGAAAGAAATCAGAAAGCCCATCAACGTTGCAGCTGAGATGAAAGAATTGTATTCGGTATTCTCTTTGTTTTTTTTTTTAATACAAGATTATGGAAAATACTATTCAAAGACGTTAAGATTGGGTCATGTCTAATGTCATAAGATGTTTATAGTGGGGGGGGGGGGAACTATCTAATATTGTAACATCAAAATTATCACTTGGAGTCTTGTTAGCCAAAAGGTCGGTGCATCTATTTGTTTCTTTATAAATATGATCAAAAGTGATCACCAAGTTTCTCATCGTGAAATTTCTAATTTTTTTGATAACTGGTGAGAGAGCGTGGCCTTTTGAGAAGTTATAGTCGATGAATTGATAGAGTTTCCATGAAGTATAAGTTAACATTAACTTTGGAAAGCTTATCATTTCAGCAAAGATTAAATTCTTTCAACATTCTTATAAGCTCAACTGTTATGCTGGAGTGATAGCTAATATTGTTAAAAAACTTTTTAATTCAATCATCTTTGTCACTTTTAATGATACCTTTACAAGCAAATACACCATTAAGATTGACAGAACTATTAACACAAGGTATAATCCACCCAAGATCTGGTGAATTCCATTTAGAATTATATTTGATGTCAATTTTACTTAGCAAGTTGATTGTATTTGGTGTTCTAATGCATGCTGCAACTTTATCAATACTAGCTTTCTCAGGCTTGAACCAAGGTTCTCATGGTCTAATTGTCAAGTAATGATCATAAATCAATCATGGAGCCACAGCTAAAGCGTTGAAATAATATCCTTGTTTGAAAATTTAACAACACAATAACCATATGGTTATGAGATTAATGATACCTCTCGTTGCCCAAAGTGTTTGCAATCTGGTTTCCAAGGACTTGAACCCGCCGACTAATAAAATTATTTTCAGTAAATATTAATTGTAAAAGATGGAGATGTTGATGCAGATTTGTGTGGGCTTTAACACTTCAAATTAAAGAGCTTGGGCCCTTGATCATATATGGGCTGATTCAAGGTATTTGGGCTTAGCAAATATGTCTAGCAAAGAACCTGACTTCGAAAAACTAATGTTGACATTGCTTTTTTCTTTGTTTTTTTTTTTTTTATAATATTGCTAAAGCCACCTTATGTTACCGAAAAAACATGCGAGGCTCTCTTTCATGATAGTGACGGTAAAAGTAGCAGAAATATATTTCTTTTTTCACACTTCAAAGTTTTAATCCTTCAGACATTTAAATTTAAAAATATCTCAGAACTATCGTAAATAATTTTAATTTATAATCATTTTTAATTTACTATCTCCAAAGGTAATTTTGTCAACAACATTTGTGATAGACATGCATATATTCTGAGTCAAAGTCCTATGATACTGGGATGAAAACAATGTGTGTGTGTGTTCCTACCCCATCATTAATTCGCCATCATCATCATCATTTTGGAATACAACCTTTTCCGCACATTATTACTAATTTGCCATTGTCATGGCACTCCAAAACTTATTATAATTTATAATGCATTTTATATAAAAGTTGAATGATATTTGTTATAAGCTAGATGAGATGTTAATTAAATTTTTTATATTACTCCTATCTAAAGTTATTAACAATGAAAATATAATGCAAATATATTTTTTTCACTTAAATATGAGTAAAATTAATTTTTTTATTTTTAAACAAAACAAATAATTTAACCATCTTTCTTTGATTTTTGTTAGAGATGTTTTACAATGAAAATTTTGTGATACCTTATGCTTATTTGTACCGATTATTTTATAATGATCAAAAGTGACCAAAACAGAATATATTACTGACTTCATCTTTTGGGGAAAAAAAATTATAATTGTTCATCATAATCTATGGATATATAATTTTTTTTAAAATATTTCTGTATATTATTTATTAAACACACTAATCAAACTTTACAATCTGATGTTTTAAAATGAAATACTTGACCTATTTTTTTTTAATATAACACTAAATTAAAGTAATTATCTTTGGAAAGAAAAAACATGCGCCTCCTAAGATTCATTCACCAAGAATTTATATACCTTTAAATCAAATCGGAGCGTCTATAGGAGCCGTTTCCCATCTAACGGTCAGGATTACGCTCCTTCTTGTCATATGCCAACGTCTACTTTCCCCCTAACGGTCATATTACCCCAAAATACAAAAAATACAGTTTACTCTTCGGAATCACGCCTAATTTTCTCCTCCTCCTCGTCTTCTTCAATCCAAGAATCTTTCAAGAATCCAGACTTCAGAATCCCATTTCTCTATAGAATCACAAATCTATGAGCTTTCCACAATTCCCCGACGCCATGAACGTCTCGGAGCTTCAGGTGTGGGACAATGCCGCCTTCGACAGTGACGAAGTACGGATGAAAGCATCGTGGTCGTCGAGTCTTGATCCTGTGTTCGAGAACCCTTCTGAATCATTCGATTCAGATCGCAGCAAGGAAAATCTGAGCCCTGTAATGGTGAATTCCTCTGTTTCTGTGAAATCGTCAATGATCGCCGTTAAGCCCCTTCACTCGAATGGCGTTCTAGGAAACTCACAGAGAAAAAAACCCTCGAAGGTTTTGACCAAGAAGAAGGCGTGCGAGCAAGACGATGAGAGAAAGATCGATTCTGAGATTGAAGAAATCGAGAACGAGATTAAACGCTTGTCGTCTAGATTGGAAACACTTCGACTTGAAAAGGCTGAGCGAATCGCGAAAACGACGGTTGAGAAGCGAGGGAGAGTCGTGCCTGCGAAATTCATGGAAGCGAAACAGTGTGTGAAGAAGATCGAAGAGACTCCATTGTTCTCGAGTGTGAAATCGAAGTGTAATCGGAGGGGTGTGAGTTTAGGGCCGTCGGAAATCTTTGCCGAAGCGAAATTCCGCCCTCCGGGGAAGATGGATATGACCCCAGGTCCGGCGACACAAAGTGTGAAGATGATTGAGGAGCCTTCATTGTCGTCGAGTGTAAAATCGAAGTTTGATCGGAGGGGCATGAGTTTGGGGCCATCGGAGATATTCGCCACAGCAAGATTCCGACCGCCGGCGAAACTGGAAATGACCCCTGCTACAGCGACACAGAGTCGCCGGAAATCGTGCTTCTTGCAACCTCAAGATATCGAGGAATCAAAATCAGCGATAATGGAAAGAAGGAAAAGCATGACTGTTAGTCCCAAATCGCGAAAAAATGTGGGTAAAATTGAATCTCAAAAACAAGCGGCGACCACCATAGTGGGATCGAAAAAGCTTGTGAAGAAAGAATCTTCTCTGATTCAGCCGAGAAAACTCTTCAAAGATGGTGATAAGGAAAAATCTGTATCCATCAAGAAGCCATTGAAGCCAGGACGAGTAGTAGCAAGCAGGTACTGAAAGGAAACTGATTAAATTGCTGTTTTAACTGCTGATCATGATTCACTAGTGTATCATCTACATAGATGAACAACATTGGATTAATCATTCTTGAATTGAATTATATGCCTCAAAAACTTGAATTGAATTATTGAAGCAACAAACTGTTGAGACACTTGCTGTTCTAACAGGTACAACACTGTTTCGAGTTATCAATCGTGTGGGGCGGCCATTGAAGCTGCTAGGAAGAGGTCGTTGCAGGAGAACGAGAAGGAAGAAGGCGGGAAGAAGGCACGAGGGAGTGAGGGAATTACAGAGGGAGGGAGGACAAAGAAGAGGTGGGAGATTCCACCTGAGATCGTGCTTTACAAGAGGAAGGAGGAAGAAGAAGAAAAGGAGGAGGAAAAGAAGGGAGGAGACGACATTGTTGATGACAGATTTGGATTTGCTTCCAAAGATCAAAACAACTCGATTTGTTGATGAGAGCCCAAGAGGTTCAGGACCTGCAAAAAGAGTGGCTGAATTGAAGGGGAAGAAGAAATCTTACTTTTGCCCAGATAACGAGGATGAAGAAGGAGAAGAAAAAGAAGATGGGGTTGCTGGATCTGCTGCTGCTTGTGGGGCTCTGAGTTTTGCAGAACATGAAAGTGATAATGATGAAGCTGAAGATGAAACATAATAAAGATGGTTTCTTGCTAGAGAACCTGAAACTATATTCCTATATGGTGGTGGTGATTGATTTGTTCTGTGTTGTGCAGAAATAATGCAACAAACATTTTCTCTGATGTTTGTTTTCTTCAAGTGGTCAGTCAAAAATGCTACATGGAAATGTATGTGTGAGGAGGCATATGGCTATATTACATATTATAGCGGGGAATCTGATTGTTATCAATTTGTTAAAAAAAAAAATGATTGAGTTTAAATAAAAATTGGTGTAAAATATTCCTGATAACTGCAGTAGCAGAGCTTTACCTTTCCTTTTGGCATTTAACTTTTACAATCTCCTTTTGAATTTTGATTCACAGCCTTTTGAATTTTGATTCACAGTTACACACCTTTTGGTCTTTGCGTTGGTTTCTCCTTTAAAATCTAGCAGTAAATCCACTTTTTATGTATAGTCTTTTTTTTTTTAATACAATTTTATTTAGTCTTTTTAAGTCACTCTTTTATTGAAGATAAACCACATGAATCCTATGGAGTGGCTTCCCATGAAATTTGAAGAGAGACATAAAATAAGTAAATATAAATTTTTAAAATTTGATTTAAACAGTTCGGAATTATAGTGACAAAAATTTAAATATATATATTGTAAATACTAAAAAATGTGCAGTGAAAAGGAAGAAGTAACAAGTAAATGGAGAGAAGACAAATCTATAACAGTTAATTTATGATTTAATAACACGAATTATATTTTATCTCTTTGCTTATTTTTAATAAAGTCAGGAAATGAAATTTATGATCTTTTTGCCAATAATTTATGATCTTATTTTTAAATATTCAATTTTATGATAGTTGATTTTATTTTATATGTTATTAAAGATTTAAGTAGGATAATTTTTTAATAATTTAAATTTATTATTTTTAAAATTGAAATTTGTAATATTTGATAATTATATTATTAGCGAATTTTAATTATAATTAAAATCAGGTTTAGCCCATGTGCCATTACAGGCCAGAACAGCCCAATATGAGAAGAAGATCCATATTGTTCTTTCGGGTCGGGTCAGGTGAAGAGAGATCCATAAACCCTAATGGGGACGTGTAATAACTCCAGCGCACGCAATTTTCAGAAACCCTAGTTCGCGGAGCCGTCTTCTTCAGCTATTGGCTGCCTGGTTCTCTCTCGCTCTCCGTCTTTCTGCTTCAACCATGGCTACTGCTAGAACTGTCAAGGACGTCTCGCCTCACGAGTTCGTGAAGGCTTATTCTGCTCATCTCAAGCGATCTGGCAAGGTATCTTCTACCTCGTTTGTTTCTTCTCGAAAACACCGGAATATTTGCCTGGAACGGGTTTTCTGTCTTCCTTGTTTCCAGATGATACTAGATTGATAGAAATGTATCAAATCCTGTCTTGATTTTCCTTGCTAAGTAGAATGCCTTCCGATTCTGAGTCTTCTATGCTTTGTGTTTCCTATGTAGATTGTTGAGGCCTTTTCAATTTGATCTTTTTCAAACCTGTCTTGATTTTCTTGTTCGAGTTTTGATGACCTATTGTGTGGATTCGTCTTGGAGCCTGCTTAGGTTTGATCTGAAAATTTTCTTCGTGGAATACATGTCTGGTGATTGTGTTTGTGGGATATTGTTTCCCATATTGTGCCAAAAATTAATGCGAGCTCATGAGTATTCCCTATGTTATACATTAATATTATTTTTTCTATTACCCTAGTTCCCTCTTCCACACACACCACGACATCAAAGTAAAAATTCAGTGGTTTTAGTTGTGTAATCAACCACATCGAAGTACATTGGAGTGTTTCAGTTTTGCTTCTATTTGTCAATTGGATTAAAATTAGAGTCCTTTGGGAATTAATTGTGTTGATATTATTTATCTGGTGTAGCTGTTAGTAAAATTGACGTTTTCAAGTTTATTTGTTTTATAGCTATTTACGATTATTGTTCTTTAATTCTGAGCAGATGGAGCTTCCCGAGTGGACAGATATTGTGAAGACTGCAAGATTCAAGGAGCTGGCTCCATATGATCCTGATTGGTACTATGTTAGGGCTGGTGAGTTTTATCTCTTGAATTTTCTTTTTTGTTTTGTTTTCGTGATGCTGCACATTGTTATCCCGATATGTGTATTCACATTTGCTTCTGGGAAAATTTTCTTCTATGTTTGCTAGAAGAGGCGCTGATAGATTTTGGAACTTATCTCATTCTTTGGTTGCAGCCTCCATGGCCAGGAAGATCTACTTGAGAGGGGGTCTCGGTGTTGGTTCTTTCCAGCGGATTTATGGTGGGAGCAAGAGAAATGGTAGCCGCCCTCCTCATTTCTGCAAGAGCAGTGGCGCTATTGCTCGTCACATTCTTCAACAGTTGCAGAACATGAATATCATTGAAATCGATATCAAGGGGTAGGGACTCTTTTTTCCTTGTTAATTTGCAGGGGTTTAATTTCATGCCATGAACATCAACCCTATTGATGACCATTGAATGGATATTTTGTTCTCCTCACTTTCTTGTCATGCCCTATCATCTGTTGAAATATCAACCGGGAGCTGTTTTAGAAACATGCTGCTCTCTTTTACATGGTCATTGATCATTTACTTTATTTTCTTGAGTTATGCTTGTCCTTCTATATTGTCATTCAAATGATTTAAGATTCATTTGAACATAGATCTGAAGTATCTTGAACTTGATTTCTCAGTGGCAGGAAAATCACTTCAAATGGTCAGAGGGATCTTGACCAAGTGGCTGGTAGGATTGTGGTGGCCCCTTGATCTGTGAATTGTTGAGGACTATCCGTCTAGCAAAATACATTTAGGTTTCAGCTTTTTTTCCGGAAATAGATGTGTTAAATGTGATGGGCAAATTTTGGCTTTAGCTATTGTGAGTGTCTCTTAAACACGACATGCTTCATGCTATGTTGTTTCAAGTCTTTTAGATGATATTATCACTTTTTTATGTATTTTTGAACTAATTGTGACAATTTTCATCTTATTATTATTTCAATGTCTTGAGATGAGATGGAAATCTTGAATTCGTAACGAACAAATTGCATCGCATCTATGTACGAGATTGCCTCGGCAATTGGGATGGCTAAGGGTGAGTTGAGATTTGAAGTATAAATAAAAAGATTAAGATTAATGTTTACCAAAAAAAGATTGAGATTAACGAGCTTATTTTTATTCTTTACTTAGTGAGAGATGAAACGAAAAATAAGAGGAAAGGTAGAAGAGGCACATGAGAATTTGAAGAAAACAAGGGGTTGGGAGCAACTAAAATTTTAAAGAACTAGAGTTTAAAGGAAATTTCGAGTTACAAGATTGGATCAAAATCCTAATATCCGGTAGAGCCTTAGAGTGAATAAAAAAGGAATCTTTGATGTCAAAATTCTTATGAAACTGTGATATGAGCAAACAGATCTTAACCGTGCATGACAAGGTGTTAGACTCACGGAACAGCGCTTGAGTCATGCGGAAATGTGGATTTGCATTTGGAGCCCTTCGGCTGGGTTGCATCTGAAATCCGTTGTATGATTTTAGCGCAACATTATGGATAGGGATTATTTTCCCGCCCAATCATGAAGGATCTGGACGCACAAAAGCCAAGCGTTATTAGGCAGCCGTTACAAAAACCGCTGCTGAGCACAATGTTCAAGTTCATGTGTCTTAGGGGTGTTCACGGGACGGAACTGGGACACTCCTGTCCCGTGGCCCGTCCCAAAAAATGATCGGGACTAAAAATTTGTCCCGTGTCCCGTCCCGTCCCGGAAGCTGTCCCGTCTCAAAAAGAGTCGGAACGGGACCGGGACGTCCCGGATCAACGAGATTATTACAATTTTTTAACTTATTACTTGACAAGAAAAAGCATCTAGATCTTTTTGTTCACAACTCAACCATATAAATTAAATTTTTTTCACAACTCAACACCCAGATCTTTTTTTTTGAAAATATTTCTCAACAATGTCCTAATTTTATAGGAGATTTGGAGAGAGAAAAATTACCTCATATTGCTTCCATTTGAACGGCACTTGAATTCTTCCCAAATTCTCGATCACTTCAAATTCCTTCCCTGCAAAATCATATTGAAATAAAAAATTCAGTCTTGCTGTTCACCTGAAGTATTCCTATAATTAATTTATCATTAATTGCAGAATTAAAATTACTGTAAAAACACATTAAAGTTTTGAGAAAGAACCTATTTTTAGCGTGCCCCTGTAATTTATAAGTGGTTCACTGTACTCTTCAGGAAGCTCTTTCACATCATAACCCTAATACTTAAAAATTGCTATGGCAAAGAAAGAAACAAATTAGAGGACAAATTAGAAGACACAAATTGACTGCATGCTTTACAAGCAAAGCTATACTATATCAACTGTCAAGGTACTAAACTTGCTACTTTTTCTCGACCTTCGTCATGTAATGTAGTCTCAACTAGTGATGCCATCATCTTAAATATCAAAATTTTGGAAATATCAAGATTTTGGAAATACCAAGATTTTGGAAATATCAAGATTTCCTACTAAAGGAAAAAAAAGCAGTAACAGAAAATCAAATTAAATCAAATCTACGAAGAACATTTCAACAGGCAGCAGCAACATTGAAAAGACAAATAACAACAACAATTCAACAAATACAACTTAACAAAGACAAGTAACTTCTAAGTAATAAGTGCAACAACAAGTCAAGAATCAACAATTTAAGCCCCAAGTACAACTTCAACTTCAACTCATTGCTCTTCCTCTTCAACTGAGATATTTGAAGCTAATAATTCTTCTGAAAATAAAACAATAAACACAATATAAACAAAAATTATTAAATATATATAAACAAAAAGTTAAATCATATTAAAAGAAATAATCAAATATAAAAAAATGATATTACCTTCCACAGCTTGCTCTGTATCGTTAAAATTATCAACATCAACACCTTTCAGTTTTGCAGTTGATGGAGATAGCCAGTTTTGGGCACAAATTAGTGCCTCAACCATCTTTGGAGATAGGGAGCTCCTAAAATCATCAATTACACGACCTCCTGTGCTAAATGCAGATTCTGAAGACACAGTGGAAACAGGCATGGCCAATACATCACGTGCAATCAATGAAAGGACTTTATATTTAGTCGAATTCAATTTCCACCATGTTAAAATGTCAAATTTTGGATCAAGTGCTTCAGCTAACTCATCGTGCAAATACTTGTCCACCTCTGCATACTTATCTGCTTGAACCTCAATCTCTTTTTGGGCAAGAAACCTTTGAAATGAAGCCCTAGACCTAGAACTTAAGAAAGTTAAAGGCCTACGATCTGATCCAAGTGATTAAGTCAAACTACTTTCACTTGCTCCTTGTGTCTGATTTTGACTCTGACTTTGAGTCTGAGATGTGCAACCTCACTTGAATAATGATCATATAAACGATACAAGACATCTAAGACTTTTTTTATCATAGCTTCACGTTGTGTAGTCTCAGGAAACATATCCTCAAAAGCAAACTGCAAATATTTCATTTTATACCTTGGGTCAAGTACTGTAACACACCAAATTTTTTTTTTAATAATTTAACTCAACCATAGTTGGGTTACAGCCACCTAACACATTTTTATATTAATAATTTCAATATAAAATATTTTATAATTGGCTTCGACTCACACACTATAACATTTCAGATAAATTTTTACCTCCCACATGCCATTAGGCTAAATCACATTTGTCCATCCTTATACTCCCAATAAGTAAACTAAATCACATTTGTCCATCTTTATACTCCCAACAAGTAAAATAACAATTTAGTCATTTTTCAACATAAACCAGTTATTTGGCCTTATAATCATGTCATTTTAACCAATCCAAAGCAAACCAAATATTAAAATTACAGTCATCCAAATTGTACCAAAAATAGAAATAGTTTGAAAAGCATGATTACATTTATATATTCATATAATTGACAACAAACAAAAAGCCCTAATATTGGCAATATAACACATTATAAATCATAAATTAAATATCCAAAAGAGACAGTGGATTTATACCACTAAGCCTCTGGGACTCCTCCACGTGTCACTCGTGGCTCTTCTCCTGAAAATTGTTAACCACATAATGAGACTCAAAAGTCCCAGTAACCAAAGCCAATTTATGATAGTGTATACAAACAGTTAAGTGTGTGCTTACTAAGTGAGAATTAAAAATAATATAATTCCAACAAATATAAGAAATATTACAATATACACAAACAACCATCCTTATATCCCTCCATTAACCTCGAGCCGTAGCCCCCACTCGGTGCTAAATTACCCGGCCAAAGGTAGATTAGCCCGAGCCCTTACAAGCCACCTATTGAGCTCCAATAAGGGCGTACCACGTGGCACATAAATACAACAATAATAGCAAGTCTCCCAACACCTCCCACAATAATCAAACAAATTCATAATAATATTACACAATTATATAATATTACAAAAATTCATAATTTTCTCAATAATCACCCAATTAACATGAAGTAACACTAATCACAAATTAAAAGCATGGTTACCTTGTGGCTTTTTCAATAAATTATTCCTTAAAATTTCTCTCTCACCACAATCTTCACTAGTAATACAATCTACAAATAACATATTATTTATAAATATTAGTTTCAATTTTTGAAACTAATAAAATAATTCTAATAATAGAATTAAAAATATAACATAATTCCTAATCTCAATCTTAATACAAATCTAGAGTCAATACTATTAAGTAAAATTTTTAAATCCTCTTTTAATTATCAATAAACATTAATAATCTAAAAATCAACTTCTAAACTAATTTTTATTATCAAAATTTTCTTTTTATTTCATAAATTCGTACCTAAAATACCCAAAAATTAAAAATTAAGTCTCTAGCTTAGAATCATAATCCTATAGCCATAATATTCATTTCTCATCCCAAATAATCATCTAAACCTCAATAAATCAACATATATTTTCAGATCTAGTCTAGAATTTGATCCATAAGCCACAAATTCAAAGATCACCAATAAATTTATACTCTAGAATATTTATTATACTACTAACAACCTCAAAAACCATATTTATTCACATAAATTCATCCCTCTTCCAGATCTTAAATTTTCTACCACTACAAAATCAGAAACCAAAGAAGAAGGATGACTAAGAAAAAAATTTTAGAACACTTACTTAGTCTTAAAAAGCTTAAAATCACACCCTAAATATCCTATTAAAAACTCTTACCTTAAAAACTCAGATCTCCCGCACCGGTGAAACTAGACGCTCTTTCAGTCTCAGCTCACGCACATGAAGAATGAAGAAACGAAAGGAAACGGGTGAGTTTTTATAAAATTCAGTGGGTCCCACACATTTTTTTTATTCTTTTCTCTCTCTTCTTTCTTTCTTTCTTTTTTTTTATTATTATTATATGTAATGATGGAACACGTAAACGTCGAAAGTAAAACTCGTTTTCTTCTTCTTCTTCCTTTTTTTTTTAAATACCCTTTCTTTTTTTTATTATAATAATAATTTAATAATATTTTTTATTATTTTTTAATTAATTTTAATTTTTTTTTAAATTTCTATTTACCAAAAATTAACTATAAAAAATTTAAATTGGGATGTTACAAGTACCACTGCTACCACAAGCAAAAGATTAAGTTTCTCTAAGTTCTCCCAATACTTATTATACTTGGTCAACATGCTCTTAGCCATATCACAAAGCAAGGAATCATGATTGTTTGCATTTTCATATAAAATTGCAAAGACATCAACTATCTGTTGAAAGCAAACATTTGAGGTCACATAAAGTGATCCTGAAAATTGCAAAGTAATATCATAGAACACCTTCAAAAGATCACAAAATCTTTTACATCCTTCCAATCATTTTCATTAGGGGGACCAATCAAATTTTTATCCAAGAAGAAGTTTCTGTAATCATTATCTTGCTGCTCCATCCTCTCAAAAACGCTGCAAAATTTAATTGCACTCTCTAACATGATGTAAGTTGAATTCCATCTAGTTGGACAATCCATGCTTAGTAGCCTTTTTGAATCAATTTTCATTTTTTTCCACAAGCTCCTTGAATTTATGAAACCTTGATAGAGAAGATCTCACATATTTAATGGCATTTCGAATGCCTTCAATACACTTATGCATATCCTTCACACCATCAGAAACAATCAAATTTAAGATATGCGCACAACAACGTAAGTGCAAGAAGTCCCCATCACAAACTAAACCATTCCAATGCCTTAAGACCCCCTTTAAAGATGCCAAAGCAGTGTCATTAGAAGAAGCATTATCAACTGTGATTGTAAACACCTTATCAATGCTCCAAAACAGCAAGTATTTCTCAATTTCTTGAGCAATTGTTTCTCCCTTATGATTTTCAGCTACACAAAAATTCAAGATTCGCTTTTGATATGTCCAATGCTCATCAACCCAGTGAGCAGTTAAGCACATATAATTGGCATTTTGATTGGAAGTCCAAGTATCAGTAGTGAGTGAAACACGGATTTGAGATTTTTTAAAATACCTTTTCAATTTTCTAGCTTCTTCAAGGTACAACTTGTAGCAATCTCTAGTAACTGTCGCTCTTGAAGGGACTTGAAAGTGAGGTTCTAACCTTCTCATCATCTCTTTAAAACCATCACCTTCCACAACATTAAAAGGCATCTCATCCAATATCACAAATATAGCAGTGGCTTGTCTGCAATCAAGTTGATTAAATAGATGATGACTCAAAGTTTTAGATGACCCTAATTGAGAGCCCGATAGCAAAGATTGTGCCAACTTGTTTGCTTTGTTCGAATTTCTGAGACATCTTTTTACATGTTTTCTCATTCCATTTGTACCATGTCTTGTAGAGTCACAACCAATTGTTGTTGGGCCATACTTGCACTTAGCACGGGGTTCTCCATTAGTTTTGTCCAATGGCAACCTTTCAAAATGCACCCAAACAGCTGATTTATGTCTCTTTCTTCCACTGTCTCCTTCATTCTTTGACTCATTTCCCTCATTTTCCTCTTCAGTATCAGGTGATAAAGCATTTTCAGGATCTCTTTCTATTGTTTCAACATTTTCTTGAAGGGTGGGTGTAGTGGCCATTTTTCTTTGCAATGTAGATTTAGCCAATAGCAGCAGCAGCAACAACAACCCTTAACTGATTAAAACCTCATATTAAATATTCAAATAGATTTGAAAGAGACCAGTCTGACATAGTAAGCACGATAAATCATCAAAACTTTTAACAAATTGGTAGAGAGATATAATCCATTAAATCTCACAGCAGAAAAAAAAAAAAGTAAGCAATTAATATATTGTTGTAGCACTATTTTCAGCAAGCATAACAAAGGCAAAATTAAAATATCACCTTCCTGGAAAGAAGATGGAATTAAATGATATTAACACATTTCCTAACCAATATTTATTTTTCTTAAAAACAAGAATAAATAGAATGGGCATATAAACATATCACCGAGATAACAGATTTACCTCTTTGCAATTTAGAACAATTGTCTTGTGAAAGTTTGCTATAGTATTATTTATAAATTATAAATACTATAGTATAGAACTCTGACTTTTATGATTTAGAAATTAGAATGTATGGAAGGAGTGAGATTTATTAGTTAGATAGATTCCAAAACTCGCGTGGGTTCTTTTTGGTTGGTGTGTTTACTGGAAGTAGTGCAGGTCCATTCTAGCAATAGTATATTTGTTTTGGTAGAACTTGGCAAGAGTACAGTTTAGATCCATTTCTTTACAAATTGAGAAATGAAGGGTGGGCACATGGGTGAGCCGGCCAACATGAAACTGAGGATTTGCCAAATCTAAATGACCATGTGCGCCAGACAGTGTGTGCCCCATGAAACAACTTTGATTCAACCATCCATAAGCAAACCTCAAGGGATTAAATTAAAATCACTCATCATTCTGTGATGCTTTAATATTAAATTATATTTAATCAAAGCTTAACTTTTTGTGATTGGGTAACAGTATATCTAAAAGGCCTTTCTCAACCAAAATGCACCAACATGAAATCTTTTCCTGATCAGGTAACAATATTGAACCGTTCTTTAAACATGATTGTAAAGACATATCTAAATAATTAAAAGGATTTTTTTTAATTTGCTTATTTACTTATATTAAATTTAAGCATTGTCAGGCTTACCTAAGGGTAACTCTTTCACATATGTTTTGTATATTTATACTGATTCGAGCATGAAATCTCATGTTCTTTTCATTGAGATTAACCTTTGTTAATTAAAAAAAAATTTTAAAAACTGAAAAGTCATACAAGTAACTATTTAAACCACTAAGAGGTGCCATTTTCATACTGCTCAAACATATCAATCTCAAGTTCTCAACTATAAAGGAAGCCCAATTTCCTTTACCCTCTTTAAACATCCAACTGCACAATAAAAGTGAAATTTCCTCCCCTCACCCACGACATTACGGTGTTCCAAGAACAAGAAAGAACAAATGAGTCTCACAATCAGATGCAATGCCATATCTAGAAGAGAATTACGAATCCTTACCTCCAACCAATCACGATGAAGCAAGTAGAAAAATTTAGAACTCCCTCAAACAAAACAGCGTCGAAGAGCAGGGGAAGGAGACAATGGCGAAGTGTAGCATCAAAGGAATGAGTTGGGTGTTTGAAGGAGACTCCTACATCTTTGAAAGACGGTGACTCATTTCATGGGAGGAAGAGATTACCGACGCACCCTTGTAGCTGCTCAAACGGAGGAGAAAGATGAAACTTTAGCAATGTGAGGCAGGGGAGGACCAAAACCACGAACTTGACGGTGCAGCCGATGGAAATATGAGGCAACGTTGGGAGCCTGGGACGGAGATTTAGGTAGAGATCTGGGTTGAGGCAACAAATACCTTGCACTACAGCTCGAGACAGAGGCATGGAGGTGGAGATCGAGGTGTGGTCCAGGTCGCGAAGGCAGAGGCGTCAGCTCTAGTCTTTGTGTGTCGAAGCTCGAGTAGAAAGATGATGTAACCGAAGGATCGAAGGTCTGCTACTTTGCTTTGTCTCTGTGGCTGGGCGACTGATCTGCGGCGGAGGGATCTTTGGAGTTGGAGTTGGAGGCTTGGAGCTTTGGAATGGAAGGGAAAGATGGAAACCGAACTGAGCTTTGGAATGGCGGAGGCGGAGGGATCTGGATCTGGATCTAGAAAGTGGAAACTGGAAAGGGAAAAGGAACTTCAAAAATCAAAAATGGTCTCTCTGCTGTCGTGTGCCCGTGCCGCGTATCTGTCTCAGAGCTAAAAATAATATTAAAAATCAAATAATCAATTTAATTAAAATAAATAAATAAATAGTTAAATTTAAAAAAATATATATTTATATATACTGAATAAACGGGACGGGACGGGACGTCCCGATGGATGGCCCGTGTCCCATCCCGTCCCGTCCCTATTTTTTCCCTGTCCCAAAAAAATCCCGTCCCGAATTTTTTCGGGCCGGGACAAACCCGTCCCAATATGATCGGGACAAGCACGGGCCGGTACGGGTCAATCGGGCCGGGTACATTTTGAACACTCCTAATGTGTCTTACAAAAAAAAAAAGTTCATGTGGCGCTTCCCCCCTGTTTGGTTTAAGGAGTGGGGAGTGGATTATTTGGATATAAAAATGAAATTTTTCCTCTCCTCCGAACCTTTCCCTCCAAAATGAGGGGTTGAGGAAGGAAGAAGTCTAATATGGCTTATTGTGATTTATTTATCATTGTTATAATATAATAATTCAAAAATATCCTCCTGCTCTTATGCCTCTTCCAACTTAGGCCATCGTTCCTCTCCCCCAAATTGCTACAGCATCCATCTCCCCAAGATCGCACCAACATCTATCTCCCACAAATGAGGCCACTATCCATCTTCCCTAGCACATGCCATTGTCATTGCTCCCTTTGCTCAGATTGTCATTGGGGTTGAAGTTCTTCACAACTGCTTGTGTTGCCATCTCTCTTCCCCAACTTGTGCCATCGTCGCTGCTCCCTCTATTCAGATCGTTATCCTTCGTTGTTGCTCCCTCCGTTTAGATCGCCATCCACTGTTTCTTCTCCCTCCGTTTAGATCGTGGTCTTTGTCACTATGTTTTATATATTAACTTGTTTTATATTAACTAATATTTTATTTTATTTTATATTTTTATCTTTTTAATATTAATATTTGATCTTTTTTTAAAAAAAAAAATGTTTTCATTGGTTTAGTGGGTGAGATGTATATTTATCCTTGCCTTTTTAAATTTCATATATATATATATATATATATATATTATTAAAATTTTAAAAAATAAGAATAATTTTAGTAAGGTAAGGATATAATTGTCTATATATAATTATTTTTCCTTCTCTCCCTTCTTGAACCAAACAAAGTACTTCTCTTTCATGAAAATCTCTCTCTTTCTCTCAAACCAAACAGAGTGTTAAAAAAATCGTGATTTAGTTGATTCACTTTTCAATTTAAGCCCTCCGTCCACTCTTTCAGGTCTTAATTTGTGCCTTGGTTAGAATTTCTTCAAGTTCTCAGCTCATGAGAGCCATCAAAGTTTTGCATTTCTCTTCTCTATTTTCCTCCACTAGGTTTGACTAGAGTTAAGAATTTGGGAGGGTTAGGCCTATTTAAACTGAAACTCCTTGAAAAGCCGAATGGTCAAACCCAACCTAAATTCCTTCGGACAGCCCAAATATTTAAATTTTATTTTTAAATTTATTTTTAATTAATTTTTTTACTTTAAACTTAATTATTTTATTTTAAAAATATAGAATATATTTTTTGGATACTTAAACGATATATAAGACTCAAATATATGATATTTTAGTATAAAATGATATAAAATTTAAAGAATTGATTAATATTTATTATATTTTATATTTTTTTAAAAAATATAATTGTTTCTATTTTGGTATTCGTACCTAAATAGGCCTAATTTTTTTTTTAAAAAAAGTCATATTTTTTATAAGCCCGGCCCTCATTTTTTATTTAGTAGGTTCGGGCTAATTACTAGTGTTAGGTTCGGTAACCCTTATCTTTCAATTTGTTCTTTTGTTTTCCAAGGTTCAGTGTATATTTAGACATTTTTGGCTTAGAATCATTCACTTTGGATGTGCATGGTCACAGCAAAGGGCTTGAATGTTTTGACCAAAGAGAGACATGCAGGTTTCAGAAATTTTTGAAGTTTTGGCTCATGTTAGTGATGGATATTATTTATGTATGTACCTGGTGTTTTTTTGTTTTGTGTAGCATAAAGTACCTTCTCATCTAAACATTTCATATTTCTTCATCAGTTACCAGGAGGACACCCTGGAAAAATATTGAAGATACAATGACACAAAAGATTCCATACACTAGCAAATCCAAGAGGAACCATGACTCTGTCGTCAACAATGAAGCTAATTTGCAGGAAGATGAAAATGAGGACTCAATTTGCGAGGACAATGTGTGGATTCTCACACGTAAGAGGAACCATGACTCTGTCGTCAACAATGAAGCTAATTCTACTAATGCACATGTTCAAATTTTGTGGGACTAAAGTGCTATATATTTCTAAAATGCTTCAATGCTTTTCTATTTTGCTTGCTGATGATTATAGGAAGCCTTAGATGGTGTATTTATATATGGTATAAGGAATTTCTGCTTGCGTTAGGTATAAAAAGGTTGAAAATTATCTGACTAAGTATAAAATCTATTTCTTCATGTCTTTGACTTGTGATGATGAGTCAATTTTTATGTAGACAAATAATTTATTGTTGGAAAATAAAAGCGACAGAATCGATATGTTGGCTGTCCCAATAATTTGCAAACATTACCATTATTTCAAATCCTACCATTTAAATAATAATGCTAAAACAAATTTTTTGTAAGATGAATTCTTTTTTCCCTTTTTCCCTCACTCTGGTTGACAGACACAGTCTCTCCCACCCAATCGATTAATTGCGTTGGATTACTGAAAAAATTTCTTATGCAGAATATAATTATAGTCCCAATTCTTTTTTCTTTATAAATAGTTAAAACAATTTCATTATATGTAGGAGGATGAAGACAGGATGTCGTCTAACCCCGAAACATTTCAAATCAAGATTTCTTGGCAAGGACTACAAGAAATCATGACCAACTTGATCCAATTCAAGGATTGGATGGCGCTGATTCATCCCAGATATTCAGATGCCCAACTTGCTCTATTGTGGGGATCTCTGGGGTATCTTATGCAGATCTGCAAGATGAGATGATAACACAATTTAAGTCAGGACTAGAAGAGACATTTGAATAACAGCATAAGGAAGAAGAACTATTACCGATGCAGAAAGACTTAGATTTTAGCCTTCAGGACCTTCAGGTTGAATTGCCACCTGAACTTCGAAAGCCAAAAATTCAAGGGGTAATTTTATAATGTTTTCAAGTTTTCATTCTTGTTGAATCATGTGAATGTTTTTTTTTTTTTCCTTTTCTCTTGGTCTTCAAATTCATTGATAATAACATTTCATTTTATTGAAAATACGAAGAAGCAGGAAATTTCATGCATTGGTGGATCCAAGAGTCATGTGGGAAAGAAGATGATGATGGTAATGTCACCTTGGCAAAGAACTAAGTTGCAGTATTGTACATTTGCTATAATTTGAGATATGATACAATTCTTGGAAATTTGCAGGAAGCTAAGCATGAAAAATCAACCTGCGAGGAAAATGTGTGGACTCTAGCACATAAGTGGAACGATAGCTATTTCATCAATGATGAAGCTAAATCTATTAAAGTAAATGTTTAAACTTTGTAGGATTAAGTTCTGTATTGCTTAAATGCTTCACTTTTCTAGTTTGCCTACTGATGAGTTATATAAGAAACCTTAATTTTAGTTATGCAAGCCAATTAGTTGCAAACATCACCATTAGTTCAAATCCTAAGAAAGTGCCTTTAACATTTTAATTGTAGTTTACTCTTTGCAGTTCTAGTGGCAAATTGGTTTTTGTTTTGGTCATTAAGGCTCCATTTGGGAGGGGGCAAATATTGTTAATGAAATGAAAACAGGTGTGGCAAATTATGTCTGATATGTGTGTAGGAATTGAAACAATAAATTTTACATATAGAAGGATTGAAGATAGCAATTTATAGCAAAAAGAATGAACCGTCCCCCAGGTTTTTTTTTTTTTTTTAAGTAAGGATCTCAAGGTGCCCTGTGACTTTTCTTCCTTTCAGTTATGGAAACTAATCATGCATTGAAAACCTTGTGATTCCACATTGTCTCCTTTCTTAGATATCAAATCATGAAATTTCTCTTTTCATCTGACAATTTCAGCATATCGTATACTCCCTCTAATTATATTTATAAATTATTTTTATCAACTTTATCAATATTAATATAATAAAAGTATAAGAAATAATTGTAAATAAAATTCTAAAACTAATTCTCAAATGAAAAGGCAAAAGCTGCGATCAATCAATATAACATTATTTTCTTGTATTTCTCTCTCACATGAGTGAGGGTATTTTGAAAACTTCATTTTAAAATGTAGAGTTGTCATTAGCAAGTGACTAATATTGGGGACCACATTTTTCTTCTAAAACGTGACCAGTAAAGCAGACTGGAGGGTGTAACATCCTGATTTTTTATATAATAAAAAAATTGTGGAATTTAGGTTTTGAGAAAAAAAATGATAATAATAGGAATTTATATTATTTGAGGTTATTTAAAAATAATATTATGGTTAGGTATTTAATTATGAATTTAAAAATTTAAATTTAAAACCACATAAGCAATATTTAGTTAAGATATAATACATAAATAATTTTTTTTATGTATGTGTTGAAAAAAAAAAAGAGAAGGTAGAAGGAACAAAAAAAAAGGGGGTGGAAGGTTGTTGTTTCTAAGTCTCACATTGGTTAGATGAGGGAAGAGAAGAGGTGCCTTCATGTATAAAAAGGAGGGGGTGTGTGCATTAGGAAGCATGAGAGGCTAAGATGCAATTTAAAAAAAAATTACAACTTTTGGCCCAAAGGTTTGAATAATTAAATTCAAACCTATAGTTTTTTTTAATATAATTTTGGGACTCACAATCCCATTTTTATATTATCCTCGGCGTTTTCTTGCAAGGGGGGATTATTTTCTTTTTCTTCAGGTATGTTCTAACTTTCCTGTTTAGATTAGCATTTAAAAATTTATTTAATTACAAAATTAATTTTATAATTATTTTCTAAATAATATTAGCTTTCTAGTGATATGATTATTTTGTAGGATAGAGTAAATATTTTGATTAGGATTTTTCTATAGGATAGTTAATCTGATGATATGATGAATTAAAAATATAGGTTAAAATTCTTAAGGATATAAAAAAATATTATAGAATATTTTCTTAAAGTTGAAACTCATGTTTAAGAATTTTTGAGTTAAAATCTAGATCTATATGGCTGAATTTATGTGGAATCTGAGACGTAGGGATAAACCTATGATTATTAAATATTTATTTAAGTATGAATAGGTATTTTTGAGGTTATAGAAAGGTGATTTGAGGCTTCAAGATAATTCTAAAATTTTTAATTTATTTTTGGATAAATTTTTAGAATATAGAAGGATGAAATTGTGATACTAGAAGTGAATTGAGGATAAAAAAAAATAGTTCATTAGGGTACGAGAATTTTAGAAAAGAATTTGGGAAGTTAAATGAGACATAAATCTTAAATTAGTGTTAATATAGACTATAGATCTAAGACTTTCTAACTCTTTAAATTAGAGTTATTTATTTTAATGTAAAATTAATATATAGTATTGTGAAATAATTATGTAGATTATATTGACAAAGATAGTGGTGAAAAAGGAGTTGTGAAGGGAAACTTGTTATTCAAGACACAAGGTAACCATTATTAATGTGTTTGTGATGGGTGTGTTTGTGAATGGTTATGTGTTGTTTTGTTGTTTGGAAAAATTATGAATTATTGAAAATAAATACTGTTATATACTTCCGTGAAATCATTGCCAAGTGGGTTAAAAATTTATTTTTTATTTATCATGATGAGATATTATTGTTCGGATATATTTCTGTTTGGATATTTGAATGATGCATGACTTGTCAGGGTATTTTAATGTATGGTGTTAATGGAAATTTCTATTCGGTTAATTATTACCACGTGGTAAGCCCTCATTGGACCCAATGAGTGGCGTGTCGCTTGGTCCAACTCACCTTTGGCCGGGTGATTTGGCGTCCGAGCATGGCGAAAGGAGGATATAAGGTGCAGTCATGCAAATTAAATACTTGTTCGGTTTGTTTGAAAGTATTGTTCGGTTAAATGTTTTGTGTGCCCACTTAGCAATCGCATGATTAGTTACATCTGCATGCATCATTACATATTAATTTTTGGTTACTGGAACTTTTAAGTCTCATTCCCCGTGGTTAACATTTTTACAGGAGCGAGTCCGGCCGAGAAAGCACCAGAGGTGTAACTATGGTGTATGAGACACCATCTTTTACGTTGCCTCTTATTTTGGATTATACAATGTATCTTGTGCCAACTTAGGACATATCTTCTTTGTGAAGCATGTAAACTCTAATCCTTTTTATTAAAAGTATTTATATGACCAAGAGGATTATATCTGTCCCTCTTGATTCATGACCTGATTTAAATATCATGCCATGAGGATCCTGTCTGTCCCTCATGGTTCTAATTGTTTTTTTTGAAATATTTTAAGACCTGTGGTATATTGTCTTAGATGTATCATGGTAGAAATTTTTCTATCATGATAAGGGTATGATGAGGGTTCAATGAAAAAAAAATGATTTATTGAATTAATGATTTGCGAAAAATCAGTTTGTAAATTTGAGGGTGTTACAGAAGGAGTACCAAATAGGTCAGAGTATGTAATTATCAGTAACAGCATTAAATAATAATAATAATAATAATAATAATAATAATAATAATAATGATAATGCATGATATAATTTAGTGGGTTTTCCAAAGTTCTACAGATAAACAGCAATTTGAAAATTTGCCAATAATACGCAGCAAATAATGCTTGAAATCGCACGTACGATACAAATGCTTCTTACTAAATGAATAGAGGGAATGACACTAAAATCTCAAAACAATGAATTTATGATAATCAATTCCTTAAAAATTTAATTGTAAACATTAATTTAGATAATCTTAAATTCAAAAATTCTTACTACAAATAAAACAATTAAATTTTAAACATAAATCTCATTTACAATTTAAATTTTTATTTATAACTGTTTAAATCAATATTTTCAATTTATTTTAAAAAAAGTTTTTATCATGAACTTGGGAAATTAACTGTAATAAGTTTTCAGTTTTAGAACTTTATTATCAATATCCCAACTAAATATCTAACTTCAACATTTGAACCTCCGGCAGATAAATTTATATATTTAAACAACAATAATACGTCACTTTTTGAAGATTCCATGGAATGCGTATTGTCGCATCCTACTTAAGCAGCAGCATTCGTATACGTGTGAGCATATAACTACACCACCTACAGAATGAAGTAAACACCTATGGAATGAATGCTAGCTTGTGCAAGCCATCAAAATACAGAAAACTAGTCCTCCCAAGAAATCTTACATTTTGAAAAAACATATCGGATATTATTTTCCCCACATAATCTAATCATTGGCAGCACCCTTCTAGAAAGAAAGGAGAAAAAAGAACTCCAATCTTTGCCATGGGGATGATGGAATGAGGGATCTCAGGTTGATTTTTCGACTTTTTGGGCCTCACTTACCCCACAAAAATGAAAATCACTTGTGGGTTGGCCCAGCCCAAAAAGAAAGAGAATTTAACCATTTTCCCAAAATTGTTTGCCTTAACAGGGCCACAAGTCACCCCAGATAGATCTTTTGGCTTGATGATGCAATGTAGGATTTTTGCTCTGTGTAACAACAATACGATCAAAAGAACCCTCTGAGGCATCCCTTTGGGTGGATCTACAAACATTCATTGCTACCTGTCTTCCCCTCCTCACTGGCATAAAAACTATTCTGCCCCAGCCACCACCAACATCAGCACCACCAATTTCATCCACTTCGCTTCCCTCATCATCCTCCTCGCTGTCGTTATCTGCCTCGGTTTCAACGACATCAGAATCGTAAGTAACCAAATCCTTTCCTTCATGAGGAGAATCACTAGCTTCTTGTAACTTCAACAAGTCCTCTGACAAGGAAAAGGGAGTCAAAATAAAAAATATGGAAACAAAAAGGTTTGTTTTTGAGACACTTCTCCAAAGACTAGGTAAAGTAGAAGAATCAAAATGAGTCAACCTAACTCAACCCAGCCCAACTTGGCTTGTCATCCAGGATGGTGGTTTAGGCTGACCTGTTTTGCTAAGAGATGGGACAATCAATTGTGAAGAGGGTTGCAGGTTAAGTTGGTCAAGCTAACACACACACACACACACACACAATGACATAATATAATTATTCAGCAATTATGTCATATCTTAGTCAAAGTAAAAAGTTCTAAGAAAAACTAATACCTATAAATTGACAAGGTAAACAGGTTAATTCGCTTTACTGCTGAACATTTATAATTTTGAATCTGATTTTGTGACCTAAACTAGTTGTATTGTGCCAAATCAATCATTAAGAGAAACATGTGTACCCAAGCATGAGGAATACCATAGTCAATTTCAAGATCCTCTGGATTTCGTTTCGCCTGCTGCTCCTTTAAAGTCTCAAATTGCATGCCATCAAGAGGCCAAGGTCCCCTGGTCCAAGGGATGAGCGGAAAAAATTAAAAATTCATCCCATGGCATGAATAAATAAATTTAAGTCATACAAGACATGGTTTATACTGCTCAATGGCCAATGAATCATAATGAAAAAGCATTTATTGGCTTTGAATAAAAAATCAATAAAATAAGGGGTAACTAATAATAAATTAATTAGGAAAAAGAAGGCAGGTGTTAAAATATTTATATTTTCTCATAGCCAAGTGAGATAAATGTCCACATGTCAAAGTTACATGAGACAGAACTCTTAGCATCAATTTAAAGTGCTCACATTGGTCTTTGCCCTCGCCTGAAAGCAACATAAGAAAACTTCTCATCTTCAAATCCACGTAAGGGCTCACCTTTGGAACGCTACAAAAATATATAGTTGTTAGAATATAAATATATTTCTCATTAGGATGATATTTTTTTTATTATTCAGAAAAAGAGGGAAATAAGAGCGCATCAATCATAAGACTCATTCCAACAACAAAAGTAGAAAATTTAAAGAGAAACCTTGTATGCACGCTGTGATGATGTCCTCTCCAACCGCTGAACAAAATGACAGTATTTTCCAGTTTTTACCAGTGGACAAGGGCCATCATGAGGACACTGCACAATGAAAATTTATCAGATAAGAAGTCAATGATCAAAACGGGAAGCAAATGGAAAGTGAATATGGCAAATTGCAATGTTAAAAAAGGAAGTTGACTCAAAAAGTAACATACTTACAGGAGCAACAACAAAAGCCCCATTTTTCTGAGTGATCAAGTCTTTACAAACTCCATTGCTCCCATGGGCAATTTTACGGAATTTCTAGAAAGTTACAATATTCTATGCCTCATAAGAACAAAAATATTTAAATAGAACTGAAGAATAACCACAAAGGGAAAAAGACATCATTTTGAAAGATCTCCATTTCAAACTTTCTAAAATAACAATATAAAAAGAACGGTTAATGTTACCCTTTTTTCCATCCATAATAGATGAGATCTCATCTGAGCTATAATGTTAGATCCATGAGGCGTCCCAGGTTCAACCAAAACCTACCAGGTGTTGATTTCAGAAATTAGACAACATTAGATTGAATATCACAAAGGACCTAACAGAAGGAGGGAATTTAGAAATTAAAAATTGCTCTGCTCAGAAGCATCACCCCCACAAGCTTCTTCACAATTTTATTTTTCTTTTTTACTTAATAAAAATTGTTGAAATGGTAACTTTTCTTTTTAAGTTACCCAAAATAAAAAACTGAATAAAAGAAGCTAATAAGTCAGATGAATAAGTACTTGAAAATTATTGCATTTTGAAACAAACGAACTATAAAATTGAGATCATACCAGAACATCCTGTGTTAGATCCCAAAGTTGGCGAACCAAGGTAATACGATCCTTTAGTGATGGTATCTCTCCAAGTACATAGGACTTTTAACCCATAAGAATGAATTGCAAAATTAATTAGAATCAATTAAAGAAAAGATGAAGAAATGCTTGGAAATGTATATGAAAGAAAGCGTGTCACTGCCAGCAATACAGAAAAGGCAAGTACAGTTTAGATGTTTCATAATTTACTTTCATGACAAACAAGATGATTCTAGATAATCAGTGAATTTTGGTTGAGACGAATGTCGCAGGAGATTTTTATGGTATAACACCTGCACTTTTACAAGTTTTTGGGCTGATTTTTTGGTTAGCTATTATCACCTCTTGACAATAAAAACATTGAACTTGAAGAGCAAACAACTAGTTGGTAATTAAAAATAAAACCAAAAGAATGAACTTACTGCAATTACAAGGTCATGCTTTCTCTCAGATTTACCAATATTTTTTGAAAGTGCTTGAATGCTTTCATAGCTATGAATAAGTGGCAAATTCTTCTGACCTGAATAATTAACAGAAGAGAAAATAAAAATTTTCATCAATCATTAACTTCCTTTTTATAAGTATCAGAAGGGACAGATTTCAATATATGCAATCCTAGTCAGACTAATGCACAGATATATCTTGAGCAAAATCAAACAAACCTCTAATAGGGTGCAGTAGAAATCCCTTTTCCTTTTTTGATATTACTAAACTTGAAAGTTTATGATATGAACTCCGCCTATGTTTATAGCCGGTCCCAAGCCCGGGTAAAGGAGGAGGGTTGTGTTAGGCCATCAACAGCTAATATAAAACTTTGTTGAATCTATCATGAACATGGACAATAGACGTTATAATATTAATGCTAGGTCATTGCCCATAAGTAACGCGCTGCATGGCTCGAGTACAGTGATAAGTGAATTAGAGCCGCTGCATCGGCGCCCGGATGTAATGTTAAATGAGCAAAGGCTACCGCGTCATTCTGAACGCGCGCGGCTAAAGAGGTTAGTCCATGAGAGCAAAAGTAGATTTGATACTTGAAATGTTGGGACATTGAATTGTAAATCTGTAGAGGTTGTAGGGGTTATGATTCAAAGGAAAATCAATATCCTTTGCCTGCAAGAAACAAAAATGACGTGGAGAAGAAGCGAAGGATATTCAAGGTTTCAAACTTTGGTATACAGGAAAAGTAAACGCACGCAATGGAGTAGGCATTATTATGGATAAGGAGTGGAAGAAGAATGTTGTAGAAGTTAGCAGAATTGGAGACAGAATTATTTCCTTAAAAATGATAATTGGATGTGAGACTGTTAATATTGTTAACGCTTATGCGCCGCAAGTTGGGACAGAAGCCAGTCTTAAGGAATTATTTTGGGAGGATCTGGAGGGGTTGATTCGACACATACCACAGAGTGAAAAGATTTTTATTAGAGGAGACTTTAATGGGCATGTTGGGAGGGAGGCTGGTTAATATACAAGGGTGCATGGTGGTTTTGTTTTTGGAGAGCTAAATAATGAAGGACAAACTCTTCTTGATTTCTCATTGGCATATGATTTTAAGATTGCCAACACTTGTTTCAAGAAAAGAGATGAGCATCTCATCACTTACAAAAGTGGAACCTCAAGGTCACAGATTGATTTTCTTTTGATTAGGAACACAAATAGAAGACTTTGTAAAAATTGCAAGGTGATCCCCGGAGATGCTGTAACGACACAACATAGGGTCCTAGTCCTTGATGTGTGTATTATGAGTAAAATCCAAAACCGTCGACAAGTAGTAGCACCAAGGATTAGGTGGTGGCAATTAAAAGATGAAAAACAAGATATTTTCAAGCGAAATCTTTTGGAGAAAGAAATTTAGGAATCTCAGGGAAGTGCTAACATCATGTGGGAGGATATGGCTAAAAAGATACGGGAGGTTGTAAAAGTAGTTTTAGGAGAATCAAAAGGTTCTGGTCCGAGAGATAAGGAGTCTTGGTGGTGGAATAATAGTGTACAAGACAAAATCAAGTATAAGAAGAACTGTTTTAAAGCTATACATTTGTGTAACAATGAGGAAAATTGAGAGAGGTACCGTATGGCTAAGAAGGAAACTAAGAGAGCTGTGGGTGAAGCTCGTTCTAAAGCTTTTGAAAAATTTTACAAGAGCCTTGAGACGAAGAAAAGAGAACGAAACATTTATAAGATTGTCAAGAGTAGGAAAAAAAAATCAAGGGATCTAGAACAGGTAAGGTGTATTAAGGATGAAGAGGGAAGAATTTTAGTTACACATGATGAAATTAAAAATAGATGGGAGAGTTACTTTTCAAACTTTTCAATGATGGAGAGGGTTCATCTAGTAACTTGGATGATTTAGTAACTGGTGAAGGAGAACAAAATTTGTCATTTTATCGAATAATACGTGATAAGGAGGTAAAGGAAGCTCTTAAGAAAATGGCAAATGGTAGAGCCAACGGACTTGATTGTATATCTATTGAAGCGTGGAAATGTTTAGGTGAAGAAAGAGTGAGATGGTTAACTAAGTTATTTAATGTGATCTTACGGTCCAAGAAAATGCCTGATGAGTGGAGGAGAAGCACATTAATTCCTATTTATAAAAATAAAGGAGATATTCAGAATTGTACTAACTATAGAGGGATTAAACTCATAAGCCACACAATGAAATTATGGGAGAAAGTAATTGAGCACAGGTTGAGATTGGAGACAAGTATTTCTGAGAATCAGTTTGGTTTTATACCAGGTAGATCAACTACAGAAGCAATTTATCTACTAAGGGGATTAGTGGAAAAGTATCGTTGTAAAGATAAAGATTTACACATGGTTTTTATTGATTTGGAAAAAACTTATGACCGTATACCAAGAGAAGTGCTTTGGAAAGCGTTGGAAAAAAAGGGAGTATGAATTGCTTATATTAAAGCCATACAAGATATGTATGAGGGGGTAAAAATTAGTATAAGAACGCCTAGTAGTCAAACAAAGGATTTTCCTATAAAGATTGGACTACATCAGAGATCATCTCTGAGTCCTTATCTGTTTAACTTGATCCTAAATGTTTTGACGGAACATATTCAAGGAGAAATTCCCAAATGTATGCTCTTCGTGGATGATATAGTTCTTGTAGCAGAGACAAGAGAAGAGGTTAATTGCAAACTTGAGTTATGGAGGAGGACATTGGAGTCGAAAGGTTTCCATCTGAGTAGGAGTAAGACAGAATATTTATATTGTAAATTTGGTAAGAGACTATTCGATAATAATTTGGAAGTGAAATTGGGAGATTAAATTATATCTCAAGTGGAAAAATTTAGATATTTGGGAGCCATTATTCAAAATGATGGCAAAATCAGTGGAGATATTTCACATAGGATTCAAGTTGAGTGGTTTAATTGGAGAAAAGCTAAAGGAGTTATTTGCGACCGTAAGGTGCCTAATAAACTTAAAGGAAAGTTTTATCGCACTGCTATCAGACCGGCAATGTTATATAGTAGTGAATGCTGGGCTCTAACCGGACAGCAAGAGCATAAAGTTGGAGTAGCAGAGATGAGAATGTTACAATGGATGTGCGGACATACATGTAAAGATAAAATTCGAAATGAGCAAGTACGCGAAAAAGTGAGGGTAGCACCTGTTGAGGAAAAAATGGTAGAAAATCAGTTGAGATGGTTTGGGCATGTACAAAGAAGACCAAGGGAGGCACCAGTGAGAAGAGTGGAACATATAATTTTGAGTCTGATTAAGAGAGGTAGAGGAAGGCCTAAGAGAACACTCTTGGGAGTTGTTGAACGCAATCTTTTAATTAATAATATTCCTAAAAGCTTGATAAATGATAGAGCACAATGGCGTCTTGCAATCCATGTAGCCGACCTATTGTTGAAAGTTTATGATATGATTCACTAACATGGCAAAAGAATCTTCTTTTAGGAAGAAGAGAAAAGCTACCCACTATATAAATTGATGTACCTTGCTATAATATATCAAGGACAATCATGGGGCACAGTTGAGGCCAGGACAGATTAATTCATTTCAATAGCTGATACTATTCAGGTATCATCAATTGAAGAAAGCTTCGAAGCTTCGAATGTGATAATGAAGAATCAAGCATAGCAAGGCTTGCGTGCCTATCTTTCCCAAAAGAAGTTTTTGCATGCTTTTTCTAACCATCTTCTCATCTAATAGAGAAAAAAGCAATCTTTTCTCTTTTTCTTTCATCTTTCAAAGGTGCAACTTTCATTTATTTTAGTTCACAATAGAATGAGAAAATACTTCGCTGTTCTTTCTCCTGCTATGTTTATTCTATCATCAACAGTCACTGAATAGCTTAAAGAAGAATAATTTCCTGCAATTAGTATGCAGGTCCAAGTGGCTTTGTATTCTAACTTGTACAAGTGATATCTAATTCTTCAAAGTTAAAAAAAAAAAATCTGGATATGCCCCAGCATCATTCACTTATCTCAGATTACTAATTTGTCATCATGGATTTGCCCCATCCATCTGGCCAAGCATGTCAACTAATTTTAGCACGACAGCACTCTCATAATATACAAAGAGTTGTTTACACAAAACTAAACCAAAGTTCAGCAAATTTTGAAGCTGATGATCATTATCAGAGCACACTGTTCCAACGCGATACATATTTCCAATGCATCACAGTTGCTTGGCTATACTTCTCTTTAAGACTTCATATATCTTATTCTCTTTCACCTCTATTTTTCTGAATACAAAGGGCAAGCTAAATAACTTGAAAGCTAGCCAGGTTGAACTTGCACCCTTTCACCTCAAATTGAAAGGACTAAAATACCAATATGAGTAAAGAAAAATTAACAAATAGTACCTTCTATCAGTCTCTGACCTGCACGCTGCATTGACTGTGATGGTTCTACTAAATTAATTTTTTCCAAAGACTTTGGCCAGACATCTCGAAGTGCCCTGGATCAGGAAGTTTCAATCACCACAAATTAATTTAAAAAATAATAGGATTTATAATATCAAAAACCGCCAATTCACCAGAACAAAGTTCAAGAGCCCTTTACCAGAAAGCTGATCCTGTTCCAGCACCAAAATCTAATACCTTAGCCGGGGAGAAATCAGGAAGCCTTCTACGAACCTAAAAAGAGACATAAAATGCCAAATTTTTTAAAAGATTCATTGCAAATATACTAACATTTTACTTAATGCTAAAAGTTTTTTGTTTGGTTATTCATAATATTGAATAGTAACAAAGTAATGTTAAGACTAGGCAGCAAATGCACAGTTCACCCCTTACAGAGATTGAGGCATCAAATAAATGGTCCTCACGCTCATGATTTAGGGGATATTATTAATAAGAAAAGAAGTTATTAACAAGGTATAAAAGAATCAAAGCTCATTTCCTCTTTCTCACTCAGCTTAGGCTTTTTAATAATTCAAAAGATATACTCTTGGCTTTTCTGAGTTTTTCCTACTTGCCTCCTTGAGCACTCTATAACATGCAGAGTAAACAGCAGGCATTCGAGATGCAACATAAGCAATTGTCTCGTCATCTCTATAAGTGAGACCAATGTCACCATAAGAGCTCTGAATCTTCCAACGTTTAGATTGTATAACAGACTTGAAAGGATCTTCAACTAACTCCTTTGACGTGGAAGCAGTAAGCTGCAAGTTGACATCCTTGATTTGATTGAATGATTGAGACAATCTTAAGACCTTCTTCTTCATATGAGGCTCCTCCTCCTCTATAATTCCAAACCCACCACCATTAACATAAGTTTGAAACTACAGAATTACGTGGATATACCATACAAATTAGACGAGGACGTAAATAAGAGAAGAGTGCGACCTCGTAAGTATTTTTTAATGGCGCGACGTAGACGCACGGGGACAACGAGGCAGCGTTGGGATTGTTTGGCTGCATTGCGCAGGGTTCCAGGGGTGACCATTTTCTGGGCACTTTCAGAGATGGCTTGGGCAGCCATAAGCAAATTGTTTTCTGAATAATTATAATCAAAGTTAGGATTTTTAGTGAGGTAGACAAAGTGTAAGCATTTTTTCGGAAATAGACGAAGTCGTCCGTGGGTGAGGCATGAGTGATAGACGGAGATTGAGAGATCGAAAGGCGAAGGAAGCAATTGAGTGGCGTAGCTAGAGAGGAAGAGTGGGACGAAGATGGAGATTGAAAGAGAGATACGAAGCTATGAGACTGTAATACGGAGATGCGAAGGTGAGGCGCCGACCGGTGGGAGGCGAGGTCATCCGGTAATCATATGCCTGATAAATCTAAGGTTAGGCACATGTCACTATAGTTTTATCTTTCCTGTAATTTTTTTAATTTTAATAACATTAGGTAACATTTATTTTTTAAGACCTTAAAAAAATTACAGTAATAAAAAGTAAAATTTGATAAAATTAGGTAATGATTGTGTTTTCCAGAATTAAATGATATCAGTTTAAAATTTTAAAAAATAAGAATAAGTCTCATATAATTGACTTATTGCAAGTAAGTTTAATAAAATTCATGAATTACAATCAAGTTCTTTCATTCTTGAAGATAAAAATATAATATTTGAAGAACATCAATGAAAGGCTTATAAAAAAATTAATATTAAACAAGGAATTAAATAGATTAAATATTTGTCAAAACTTAAATTTTACTTGTTAATTGTTAGTGTTTACTTATTTGAAGTCCTTGTCATATATTAAATTATTTGAAGTGTTTTTTAATGATATTCTCCCAATATAATTTGTGGCTGGAGTGTAAAGACAATATTATCCATATTAATTTGACTTTCATTTATATTTACAACTTTACAATTTACAAATAAAAATTTGTAATTCATAAGTCATATTTCTTATTTAATGCTTGATATAATATGAAATTTTCATGAGGTTAATTATGCCTACTTAAAGCTATAATTGATTTGATTGAAATGTAAGGAAAGTAATAGAGCTCATTTGAGATTTAAATGTTTAGCCTACAAATTGTTTGAGGTTAGACTTAATTAATAAAGCCCTTGATAGTTAATTTGATTTTCACTTACAACTACAACTTCATAAATATAAATAAAAATTCATAATTTATAAGTAAAATTCTTGTTTAACGTTTAATATAATATAGAGTTTTTATAAAATTAATTATGCTTACTTAGGGCTAGAATTGATCTAATTGTAAGGAAAATAATAGAGCTCCTTGAGAATTTACATATTTAGCCTATGGGTTATTTAAAGTTAGACTTAATTAATAAAACTCTATAGTTAATTTAACTTTTATTTACAAAACTAACTTCACAATTTATAAATAAAATTGGTAATTCATAAATAAAATTCTTGTTTAACTTTTAATATAACATATAATTTCTATGGAATTAATTATATCTACTAAAAACTATAATTGATCTAATTAAGATGTAAAGAAAGTAATGAACCTCATTTATTGACTAACAAAAATATATTATGAAAAAAAACTTATATACTTAATATGCTTGTATCCAATTAAATTAAGATATGTGAATTTTTTATAGATTATTTTTTTATATACATTCTTGTTACTAATTAAATTAATACATTAAAAATTACATGTCATAATTTGATTTGATATAAATATATTAAATATATAAGGTTAAGTATATAACTAACATAAAAAAAATTGTAGAAGTAAATTCTTCCATTTTTTTAATTGACTTAATCTCGAAAAAAAAAATCATGCTTTTTTGGATCAAACTTCTTTCTTTCTACATGAATTGCTTCTTTGCTGTACGGGGAGTCCAGTTGTACAGTTACAACAGGCCTTAGATTTGTCACTTACATGTAAAGAGTAAGAACTTTCATTTCGATCAAATAAAAATATGATAATCTGTATCCTGTGAACAAATATTTAAGACTAATATAACATGGTTGCTATGTGAATTATATAGTCCATTTCACTCACTTCGCGGAGTCATAGCACAATGTTGTTAAAGGCAAAAGTCACACTCAACTCTCTCTTAGTTTGGATAGAAAAAATATATAGAGAAAATTAAATACTAGAAAGGAAAAAACACTCAAAATTAATTAAATTTTTTTTAGGTTTAAATTTCTAGTATTCTCTCATTTCTATTTTCTTCTCACTTTTCTTGCTATTCAAACCACGCCTACAGCCCAAGACCTATAAAACACCTTAAATGCAAGGCTCTAGAAAGGTGCCCGTTCTAGTGAAGCAAGGCACTAGTATGTGAAAATAAATCATATATAATCCACAAGACTTGTAGTATTAATTGAACTATGCTTCCATTAGAATATTATCATGGACAAATGACATCTAAAGATCCAACATTAATGACAATTACATATTTTGAATTATTGAAATGTCAATAGTAGATCACAGTGCTTACCTCTAATGAATTATCTTTTGTGGATTGACTTAAAATTCATAACAGGCTTTTTATCAATTTTTAACTAACGCTACAAAAATTTTCAAATATTTTTTATTAATTTTTCAAGTGATAGCAAAATAAAAACACAAATGATTAGCTTGTAATTTACAATTAATTTTCAAAATTTTTAACTAACACTACAAATAATTTTACACATATTTTGTGAATTTTCAATTGAATTATCTATTATTAATAGTAAAAAAAAATACAAATGATTGACTTATAATTCTCACCTACCTCTCATAAATTTTTAATTAACGTTATAAATAATTTCAAATATATTTTCTTAATTTTTTGAGTAGTTATTTGCACATTAACAACAAAAAATTAAAATTTACCACTGACTCTCGTAAATTCATAACTAACATTATAAATAATCTTAAGTGTATTTTATTGATTTCCTAACTAACTATTAGCATTTTTTTAATTGCAAGTAAAAACCCTAATCTGTTATTAAAATTTCTATAATTCAAGGTCTGTAATTGTCATTATGTTCTTATAAGGTCCTTAATTGTCATTTTCCCTATTATCATATTATTCTCATCCAAACTTTTCCCAAATAAAAGACAACAAGGATTAGCTCGTTCCAATTTTATGATGTCCTGGAAGGTTTAGCTAGTATTATAAAGCAAGATGGAGAACATTATTACGCTATTTTCCAGTCTACAAAAAGGATGGCACAATCTCATCACTCATTCAGCCACTTGAACGGTGGAGAAAAAGCAGATTCGAGCTTGTGAGTGTGAATGTTAACATCAAAAAGAGCAGATTTGAGCTTGTGTGTGAATGTTACCACCAAAAAGTTACCTCCAAACAAAATAGCAACACTCAACTCAGACCCTCCATTATCAATGCCTAAAGTGCCTCACATTGGTAAAAAGCAGTGAAACGCCATACTTGTTGCAACAATCTATAGCATCCTTGTCCCTGATACTACCACCTGGTTCTGCAATTACACCTATTCCACTTTGACATGCTTCTTCCACTGCATCATTCCAAGCTGCATATAAATCAAGAGACAGCAATGTGTGTTCAGAGATAGATATCCAAAAAATCTTTTCCCACCTCTCAATCCATGAGGCAAAGTTAAATCAACATTTGATTGAGGTTTTGAGCAAGTTCGAGAAAACTGGATCCTTCTCGTTCAGATTCGACACAAACACGGGGTACGGTAGTCTCAATCTGTGTCTTGTTTGAACCCAACATTATCCCCATATAATACAAGTTTACTAAATTATTCAAACATTAGATTAAAAAAGTTCTGTTTAAAAAAAAAAATACAACATTGGAATGTGTATAAAATCTTAGTCTAATATTTATAATACATAGACAGATGGAATTATGGTTTGACTTGAATGGGTTTTTTTTTCCCTATGTATCAAACCATGTAGTATCTGGAAGCCATATTCAAAACCATTTTTAGATTTGAACATGGTTTTTATTGGAAAGTAAAAGTCATGTTTTTAAAGTGCTTTGGGTTACTACAACAAGGTAATAGCATACCCACGGCCATGGACACGAGACCAAGAGACAAAACTCCATGAAATTATGAGTCAAGCATGCAATAAAATAACAAGGTAAACGAAGCGATAAAGGATGCCGAAAGCCTTGCCAAACACAACCTAATAGTAGTTCAACCTAATAGTAATTCTAAATTCATTCAACATTCTTACTGTACGAGGCTTATACCTATTTACAAAGGCATGCACAGGAGAATGAGGAAGAAGCTCATATCAAGCACTTGTACATTCCTGAACACCTAACAACTAACTATTCTCTTTCCTTCATTTTAACTAACTCATAATTATTTCCCATGTACTGATATTGCAATTCCTTTATTAGATAGTAATACTTACCAAATGGGAAGAAGGCATCACTAGCTAGAGCTGCTCCTTTAACCTCATCTTCAGCTTTTCTCATAGCTATTCTTAAACTCTCTAGACGGTTCGGTTGCCCACTTCCCATGCCTAGCATAAATTTGTCCTGCAAAAATTGATTGCGAAGGAAAAATCAGATTGGTGAACCTGCAGCATTAGAGCAAGGTGTCAATTCGAGATACAACATAAAGCAACCTTTGCTATCACAATAGCATTGCTTTTGACGTGCTTCACACACAACCACGCAAACTCCGCATCATGAAGTTCACTCTCTTGTGGAGATTTCTCAGAGACTACATTAAATTGGATGTCTTGTGGGGTTAAGTCATCTGAATGCTGAGCTAACCACCCTCCACCAACTTGTCGAAGTGAAAGCTTTCCTGGCTCATTCTTTTTGGCCTCAAGAATCCTTAGAGTCTTGGACTTTCCACGGAGGACCTCAAGCCCCTTCTCTGTATAGCTAGGTGCAACCACAATTTCATAAAACATCCTTGTCTCTCCATCAGTTGGGCTTCTAAATTCTCGAATCTCCTTTGCAAGAGCCTAGAATACAATAAATGAAGCAATCAGAATGTAAAATATTTCCTTTTTTGTTACCCTAATTGGATAATAAACAGTAAAATGTTGAGAATGACAAAGTGTCTCTACTTGAAAATCAGACAACTACGGAAAACAACATTTGCTTGCCAAATATGAGAAATTCCCACAAAGCATACTCATCCAATAAAACATTCCCGATAATTTGAAGCTTAATGGCAAAATTTACCTCATCAATTTCCACATTGAAAGCTACAATTCCACCAAATGCACTAACTGGATCACCTTTCACAGCAAGCCTGTAGGCTTCAAGGATATCATCGCGTGAAGCTACCCCACATGGATTTGTATGCTTTACTACTACACATGTGGGGTTCTTAAACTCACACACACAGTTCCAAGCAGCATCGGCATCTAAATAATTATTGTATGACATCTCCTGCATAGAACAAAAAAATTGTAAACATGTGTAAGATTAACTCACAAGATTATGGTAAATTTGTGTTATTCTTTTATCCTCAAACACAAATAATGTTCGAGATATGCAAATGATATTCACTGGAAATATTAGAAGAAAACCAAATTTTATTCCCACCTTTCCATGATGTTGTATGGCTGTTGCTATACCACCAGTATTAAACTCAGAAAGACTTTTATCGACATAAAAAGCAGCTTTCTGATGAGGATTTTCACCATAACGAAGATGGCTTTTCAGTGAAAGAGGCACTGTTAGGCTTGGAGGAAATCTATCTGTCAACCAAATTAAAAGGAAAGACATCTCATTGGTGCCCAATACAATGATTAACCCTTAAAATATCTAAATAATATTGCCACATATACTCAATTCCACATATGTAAGTTACACAATAAATATAAATGGATATTATCTATACTGCTGCTAGAAGGGAAACATGTCATTTTGTTTTAGTTTATTCATTTCTCAAACACCAAAATGAGGTAAGTGATGAAAAGGGGGGAAGTGCTTCAAAATTTAAGTTTCGCGGGTGTTAATGAGGCATTCTTAGGATTATAGTAATTTTATGTTCATTCCCACTTCACAAATAAATGTTGTGGTTCAATTATATTTTTACATAAACCTATGGTATACTCACCTCCCACACTCTGCTTCCATAGCCACTCAGATACAGCAGAATCATAAGAAGCAACATGTTGAAAAGCCTTCCAAGCAAGCTTCATCCTGAATTTCTGATCCTCCTGGTCTCCTTTCAAATATTCAACAAGGGCAGGGTAGTCTTCTGAATCAACAACAACCAAAACGTCCTTGTGATTCTGTTCCATGAATAACTTATCAGCTTGCATATAAGATATTCCGTAAGGAAAACTGAGATGTTCAGCTTCATTATAGCATATATCTTTCTTTAAAAGCAATTTACGGGAATGCAGCAAGTAGAATACATCTTCTAAGTTTGCAGGTTTGAGAAGCAAAAAGTAAATGTCTTAAAAACATTAAACTGATAAACATTTAACTCCCTGAAATATCAATATAATCTCAATGCAACTGATATATCAAAAGTCCAGAAATAGTTTAAAAACAAAAAGGCAGTGACAATCACAGAAAACCTGCCTTGATGGGAATTAAGAGGATGCAACGTAAAAACAAAATTGGTGCTCTAATTATAAGGTCATTTTTTTGCTAGCATAAATTCCACTCAGGAAGGTATGCCAACCTTTAAAAAAGGATTCGAAAAGGCCAAGCACATTCCAAAAAGTGATTCTAATATCATATAAGTTTCGCCTATTTCCAAAAGTTCAACATATTGGCCCTATCGATCAAATAAATCACCTTTGCAGCAGCCCTAATCATTGTTGGACCACCAATGTCAATATTTTCAATCCCATCCTCAAATTCAATGCCTCCAGCTGATGTAACTTTATCATAAAATGGGTACAAATTCACCACCACAACATCAAAAGTACCTGAAACAGAACTCTATTAGAGAAAGATAACTGACATAAACATAATGGATAGAAAGGACTCAAAGTTTGATCTTATGATATATCTTGCATCATGTAATTGTATTCATAGCGTTAACATATTTTACCAATTCCATGAGTATTAAGAGCTTCCATGTGATGCTTTTGGTCTCTTCGGGCAAGAATGCCCCCATGTACATTGGGGTGCAAAGTTTTTACACGACCATCGAGCTGTGAAGAAAAATCAAAACATTCTTGTACTGATGTCATTTATGTAGATTGCAAAAGAGAGTAATAGGATTTTAAACTCCTAATAGGTTGAGTATTGAGCACCATCCTTTAACCAGAAAAAGAGCAAGTATCCAAGAAAACACATGAATTATCACAAAGTCAGGGAATTTAAAAAGCCACAGGTTGACATTATTTAAGTAAAGGAACAGGTATTGCCATGATTTATAACTTGTGATTTGTAAAGACAAGATTAGGTGAACAACAAAAAATTGTGCCTAGTGAAATCCTAGCATGATCATACGTAAATCACTCCATGCCAAAAATATAAAAAGATAATTTTATGATAACATTAATCTTGAGAGCATCCAAAACAATATAATCAGCTGAGCAATAGAGAACCACTCTCGCATCAATTACTTCTCTTATGCAGTGGTAATCTATAACTTAATAATTTAACAAAGGAAAAAGCTGTCAACTTTCTTTAGACAATCAGATGGTGAATATATAAAATTCAATGTAGAAGAGATGAGTATTTGGTTACAAGAAACTCCAGATGCAATATGTTTTATGGAACAAAACCTAATAATGTGGCAAATGCAAGAATCTCTTCCCTATCAACACCATTTTTGTAATCCCACTAATTTGTTCAGCATTTGTTTACTCAAACATCATTTATAAAATTATTAAAATTACTCAATCATGCATGGATCCCATAAAGAATATTTATTTCAAAAACAATATGTTTGCACAAGTTATATAAGAAACTAAAATGTGAGAAGGCATACCGATGAGGACATCAGGTAGAAAACCTTAAACACATAAGAAAGTGTACACACATGAATAGAAGATAGAACATACTAGTTACAAGAATTTGGGAGAAGCAATTCAATCTAGAATGGATACTCACCATTTCAGGAAACTGGGTAAGCTGTTCTACTTTAGTAACAGTCACTCCAGCACTCTCTAGTGCAGCAGCTGTTCCTCCAGTTGAAACAATAGTATATCTAAAATTTATTTTAGGGACCATTACAAAGTTGATAAGCATGACGTTGCTCTTAGAAAGAAACTTGAATAAGAGAAAGGATGTTTAAAATCTCAACATAAAGAAACAAAACAGAGCACAAATTAATATATAATTTACCCTAGTTCCTGGAGCCCGTTCCCAAGAAAAGCAAGATCCTTCTTGTCTGACAATGATATTAATGCTTGCTTGTTGCCTGCTTCAGACCAACAATAACAAAAACAAGCCAGAAATTATTTTAGTTTTATAATCAAAGATCAACCAGGATACTACATAGATCTAAGCATTTTAAAATGTATCAGCAAACATGGTATAGGGATAAAAGCCTAAAACTCTACAGTAAAACCATAACCAGCTATGCAGTTGAAGAAAGCTACGAACTGGATTGAGTACAAAGAATGTAAATGAGTAAATTGACAATTTGGTCCGTAAATTGTTAGGCTCATTTGATTGCAGTCTCCAAAATTCAGCGGGTGGCTGAGTGCACTTAGCTAATAGAACATAACAAACAGTGGAGCTCTAGTACTTTTGACCTCCTTATTTCCATGAGCATTCGCTAATTTTGGGGTATTAAAACTAAATAAAACTAAATGAAACTAATAACAGATGAGACAAATTATAAATTAGCTCAATGCAAATTAAACCCAGACTAATGAAGCAGGAGAATAAAAGCAATAGAAATTACCAGCAGCAAAGGATGAAGAAGCACTTTTAGGGACTAAAAGTGTATCAGTTTCCGCCATGACTTTGATGGGAATAAAGCTCCAGCGCAACAAAGAAGAACGAAACTGAACATACCCAGTAGAAGACCAAAACCATTGAAAAATTGTAAAGCCCGATAAAAGTTTAAAAAGCCAAAAAGAAAAGCAAGTATAAAAAGGAGTAAACTTTAGAGTCAAATTACAAAGAATACCTCAGTTTTTGCGAGCAAGTGAGAACTGAAACAAGAGGTGTTTAGGTGACAAGAACGGGAGTAAAGCGAAGCACAGAGAGTGGGACTGTAGACAGAGTTGGCGGCGGAGGCTGAGGAAACAGCAAACTCAAACATTGTTCGTAAGAAAGCAGTCACAAGAACCGAACCTTCTCTTGGTTCGGTCTCGTTTTATAGTCAGTCAATCAGATTCTTTCACTTCCTCGATCAACGTATGATGGCAAATAGTCAAAAAAGCAAAACCCAAGCGGGCAATGAATCCAATCCTCCTGAGAACCAAAATATTCTCAGGTCTATTACTATTGCTATTATTTTTTAATTTTAATTAATTAATAATTAATTCTCTAGCATTAAATAAAATTATATTTTTTAATTTTAATTTTAACGAATATTTCTAGAGAGATTGATATATACATAAAAAACTATGTAGTTGAAATGATGATTGAGTATCACACTTCATTTATCATGATTTTGATTTTAGTCATCAACCCAATACTATATTTCTTGTGCTTAAACTTTATGATTAAAGAAATTATTGTGGACAAGTTTCTGATATGAAATGATCCAATCTACGTAAATTTTATTAAATGTATTAAATATTATGCTGGGGTATAATAAAAATATAGATTCAATTAATGAATTACATAGTTATTTCTTTTTTAGGATGTGGAATAAACGATGTTGACAATAGGTTATCTCTCTTAAAATACAGAGGATAAATAATTTGATTTAATTAAATAATTATTGCAAATTATATATGTTTATTTTGGCTTACTATATAATTCATAAATTAACACTTACCTGCATAGTATAAACAAGTATATAATCTTTAATTAATTGAAGTGCAAACTCAATTGAACTCTCTGTAAAAAGTCACACTTAAATATGAGAAAAGCATGGTTAATTATAAAATTAAGCACCTATTTGTTCTCCTCATCAATGCCCCCCAATTTCCATTTACATTTGAAATCCTTTTTTAATTTATTTTTATAAATCCACATCTGAATTATTTTAAGAAGTACTTTTCAATAATACATATCCAAATAACTTTTCTCATATCACATGTTAAGAATTATTGAGCAAATATAATTTTTTAGTCCCTATACTTTATTCATATTTTATTTTTGATCTCTATATTTTTTTTAATATTTCAAATCTTTACATTTTTATTTTTTATTATTTTTGATTCTTCTATAAGCAAAATATAAAAACTTTGAAAGAATTGAAAATAATAAAAAATAAAAATATAAAAACCTAAAATATTAAAAAATGTATAAGGATTAAAAATAAAATAGGAGTAAAATATAAGAATTAAAAGTTATGTTTATTCAAAATTATTTCTCAAATATAAAATGTGATTACCCAAACCCTCACGGAAGGCCATATTTTTTTTTTTTTTTTTATTTTTTTTTTTTGAGTACCAAGTCATTTTTCGTCTACTTGTTTGAGAGAGAAGCTGACTCAAACTTTCTAATATTCTACCCCTAACTTAATTATTTCACAAATATAAAATTTTTTAAAACAATTTTTTATTAAAGAAACTTAAACGAACTGTCCTTAATTTTAACATTGGGAGAATTACCTTGTCATTTTCTTAAAGATCAGTTATTAATGGACTTAAAAGTAACTAATTATTAATTATTAATTATAAGACTTGTATTAATTCTCCCAATAGTATTATATAACCCAACAAAACACTTTCCCGTCTGGACGTCCGAGATGTTATATGAATAGCAGATTCATATTTTGTTCGGCATTCTGCCCTTGTCGAGCTCGCCGTCGGACGCCGTCCACTTTTTCGGCCTAACGTGGTTATTGTCTGGCAAAACCCTAGAGCCCCATCTTCTGCCAAAATCCGGTGAGATTGATTTGTTCCTTTGAATTGAATTTGTTCCCCGCTTCATCTGTTCATTGTCAAGCCCGCGTCGGACGCGGTAGCACCGTTTCTTGCTTTGTCATATATAATTTTTCATTTTTAATTAATTGAAAGACCATAAATTGCTGGAGTGTCATCATTGTCATTCTTCAGTGGCTTGGAGTAGTTGCCTGAATCAATTGGCTTGCTAAGGCATCTTCGTTAAAGCATCTGGAACAAAAATAAAAAGGGTATGATATCAGCTATGCATGTTTTAAAGATTTCAGTTGGGGCAGCAGATGCCCCCACTGAGGAGAAACGATCAAGGAAATTGTATCGAGCATCAGGAAAAAAAGAAAGTGAAAACCAGCAAATTTCGTTGCATTGATAAAAATAGAAATACTTGTGTCTTGTATAATATTGAGACCTGTGAATTACTAATGTTATTGATGTTTACCATAATCCTGATGCTACCGAATCATGTACAAATGATTATGGTGAACCTTTAATGAATAATAACTATTGTGTTACTTGGCTAGAGGAGGAAATACTAGAAAGATTGTGATGGATTTGTGTAAATATCGCACGAGGTCTCTTCTGCTACGAAGGAACTTATGTGTAGTTTGTAGACTGATCCAAAAGTTTACAACTATACTTGCTCAATTTTAATGCTTGAAATCTGCTCATTTCTTCTATTTGTATTTCTTTCCAAACTATGCGCTTGTATTCTTTTATGGAATTAGTTTCTAGGCTGATTGTTCTGTAAAATTTCCCCTTTTCCGTATTCTACGTTGTCAGAGAAAACAAAATTTTGTCCCATTTCACGTGGTAAAGGTCCAATTTTTTTTTTTTTTTTCCGGGGGGGGGGGGTGGGGGTGGGGTGGGGAGGGGAGATCGTTGTTCTGGCAGACCAATCCCCCAACTTGGGGGACCAAGTTCAGCTCAGTTTGGTGTTGGGCTGTGGTTGGGCTGGACTAGACCATGGATAGCCTTGTCCAGCCTGAAGCTTTTTCCAATCCAGTCCAGACCAGACCATGGGTTAGGCACTAACCTAGTCTGTTCTGTCTGTTGTGCACCCCTAGATTCCAGTAACAGTATACTTTTGTTAATCCATGTAGATTCTGTTATTTGGTTGGTGAGGTTGTTGGTAAAATTGTGAAGGGGACTTTTTTTTTGGGTGGGGGATGGAAAGCCAGTGTTGGGATTTTATTTTATTTTTTTTTTTGTTGGGTTGATGTTACTTTGGCTTATGATACTGCAGAAAATGTTCAAGAACACATTCCAGTCTGGATTTCTTTCCATCTTATACAGCCTTGGGTATGTAGTTTTTTGGTCTTTAATGCTTGTTTCAAAGTTCAATTTGGAATGTTTTACAAGATGATGTTGACATTTTTATTTGCTTGGATTTTATAGGAGTAAACCTCTGCAGATATGGGATAAAGAAGGTGAGTATTTTATGGTTTGCAGTATCAAGTGATACTATTTATAGCTAGTTTTGCAATCAATTGTCTCACAATTATCCGGAAGTTGAGTCATGATGGCAATTTTTTCTGCATTATTAAAATTCATTTATTGTCATATGAATATTGTGTTCTATTTTAATATAGAAAAAACTGCATCTGCTACGGCCCACAAACAAATTATTATTATTATTATTACTATTTTTATTTTTTAAAAAAAGCGTGACCTAACACCTCAATAAAAACCAAAATAAGGTGTTTGAGAAAATAAGGATGCAATTTTTTCTGTGATTTGCTTGAGGATATGTTTTTTTTTTTCCTCCTAATCTATACAAGATTAAAATGCCATGTGACTCATATATTGTGCGGGGTTTATTCCATAGTTGTCAATGGCCATATAAAACGACCACAGGATGAAGACATACAGTCCAATGTACTTGAAATAATTGGATCCAATATCCAATCTACATACATCACATGTCCTGCAGATCCAGCTGCAACACTTGGTATAAAACTTCCATTCGTGGTTATGATTGTGAAGAATCTAAAGAAGTATTTTACATTTGAGATTCAAGTTCTGGACGATAAGAATGTGAGACGACGATTTCGGGCTTCAAATTTCCAAGTCTGTAAGTTTGCCCATGTTTGTACTTTTTTGTTGGTTTTCCTAAAGATTTTGCAGGCTTACAAATTCTCGTTTGTGTGTTTTGTGCCTGATTATGTGTCCTTATCCTGCATAATGCATGTTTGGATACATCAAATAATCAATTTTAAAGGTTAAAACCATGTTTTTTTTTTGGCATTTTCTTTAAAAAAAAAATTTTTACGCTGAGATCATTTGAACTAGCAAATCTTGGCGTTCTCCCTTACTGGGATCAGAGCAAACAGAGCAAACAAACAATTCAGAAAGGTTAAAACCATGGTCTTGTAAAAATATATCTAAACTTTTTTTATAAATCATGATTTTGGGTCATAATTGATTTTGGCATGTATGGAGTGTTTCGATATTTTTAAGAAAACTAAGGTTTTAGGCTCATAATTGAATTTAGCAAGTAGCAGGGGTGTTGGGATATTTTTAAGAGAACTATGGTTTTAGGTTCATAATTGATTTTAGCATATAGGATTTTCTGATTAGTAATACTTTGGCATGATGACTTTGTACTTGTTAGAAAGTTTGAGAAGACTCTTGATTTTAAAGAGTTAAGACATCTTTACTCTCATTGCCTTCGTCTGCGTTGAAATTAATTCATGAACATCGCTTACTCTTCCAAGTAGTGTGACTTGTTAGAGTTTTTACTTTTTATCTTATGTATAGATTTTCTCAAAGATACACACAAGTGATTATACCGCTTATAGCTCATGGATAGTGTGACTTGTTAGAGTTTTTACTGTTCATCTTATATATAGATTATCTCAGGGATACACACAAGTGATTATACCGTTCATAGCTCATGAATAGTGTGACTTGTTAGAGTTTTACCTTTTTATCTTATATATAGATTTTCTCAAAGATACACACAAGTGATTAGTTGTTTGATTCCATATCATATAGGCTGTGACTCGAGTAAAGCCGTACATTTGCACCATGCCACTGAAAATGGATGACGGGTGGAATCAAATCCAGTTGAATCTTGTTGATTTGACCAAGAGAGCTTATGGCACTAACTACATGGAGACTCTGCGTGTTCAGGTCCACGCAAACTGCCGCCTGCGAAGGATATATTTCTCCGATCGCCTCTACTCCGAAGAGGAACTCCCACCCGAATTCAAATTGTACCTTCCAATGCAGGTGTGAGATGCCCCCCTCACATTTGAATTTGCTAGTCTTTAACGTTTCAACACTCATTTGGTGTGTTTAAATTCGTTGCATTATCATAATGCAGAAAGCAGCATGAAAATATCATGGAAGGAGGGATTTTAAAGCCATGAAAGGAGTGGATTTGGTACCCTTTCTGTAAACGTGCTTATTTCTTCTATAACTTTTATCAGTGTAATGCGACAATTAATGAGAACTCCTATATATGTCCTGTTTCGTTTGACTAGTTTGAGAAGGCACTTTTTAGTTGGATCAAGATTCAAGCAGTAATGGCTGTTGTGCTTTTCTGTAGTATTTTGTGTACTCATACTCTTGTATGATGAAAGGTTACTGTATAGTATTTACTATTACTATTACTGTTAGACTGATGAATAGATAAGGTATTATAGGATAATAAATTGGAGAATAAACAGAAAATGAATTGAGGTACAGAGAAATTCTTGCATGAACGAGTAATATTATTACTTAATTTATGCTTTATTCAATAAAACTATATTAGTTCAATCAAATAAAATTGTATGTGTTATTATTTTTAATGATTTTTTTTAAATAAAATTAAAGTGTACTTTTAATCTTTTAATTTTATATAAAATTTTATTTTGATCTTTTAATTTTATTAAGTATTTTTTTATTTTTAATTCTAATGCCGTTTAATTTCATGAACAAAAAATTCTTATATTAAGCTTTTAAATATTAATAAAATATTATGAAATGTAAATATAGTAAGTTTAATTTTTTAAAATAATACTGATTGAGACAAAAATTAATTATTTGAAACAAAGTATTAGATTTAATAGACTAAAAAATATTTTATAAAATTAAAAGATTGAAAGTACATTTTAACCTTGAAATTGAGAGTGACTCCTAAAATTCTTGCTTTTCGTATTTCTATAATCAATGATAAAATTAATTTATATTTAATTCTTAGATAGTGTATAAATGATGTGATATATTAAATTTATGCAAAAAATTTCTCTACAGGTACATACTTTAGGGATAAAAAATCTAAAGACACTCGAATAAAAATTTGAAAAGTAGTCATGCAAATATAGATTTACTCCATCGGCGTAATTCAAAATCACACAACCAGTACCCTGATAAAACTCATTTTGCCAATTAGCACAGTTTAACCGTGGTCTTTTAATAATAAAAAAAAAAATCACACAACCACAAAAGAGAGGAAAGAAATCAGAATTTCAAGAGAGTTTTTTCTGATCGGAATGACCGGAACCACAAGACAGTTACACCATGCGTCCATAATTACTAAATTCATCATTAAATTCGTCTAAGCTTCTTCCCTGCACGAACAAATTCGTCCAATGTCGGATTAATTCCTCTGCAAAATAAAATAAGAATAAGTTGCACGGTGTCACCCAAAATACAATAATGGTGATGAAGAAGAAGAAGAAGAAGAATCAAGTCATAATTGATTGATTACGCTATTGAAATATGCTAGACCTCAATTGGCCTAATAATTTAAGATATGACAAATATACACCAAAATAGCATGAATTTTTTTAATAGGAAACTGAGTATTAAAAAAAAATGTATATTCCCTTGTTATTAAAATTTAAAGATACAATAATTATGACATGATGATTGCGATGATGATGAGGTGAAAATGTAGTTTAAAATTAGCCTGCGTGAGACCCAGCAAGAGCAACGGTGAAATCACAAGATAAATAATTAAGAGTAAAAAATACAGCAAAATATATTCCTCTCCATGGATGCATCCAGTGTTAGATGATGCAAAAAGCAAGGCACATAAATTAAAAGTTGGGCTAAGTTGTTCTATCCACACATATCTTTCTCACATCAATAGGGAAATAAAGATAAACCAGCATGCATGAGATTCCTAGTTTATTGGTCATTGAATCAGTCAAGATTATGGTTGAATAAGATCAATTCTATAACAACCATCCAGCGTTCATAGCTTGGTAGAATGGTAGTCTCTACCAATCCTTCACATTGCTGGTTTTTTCAAGGCCTGACTAGACTTGCTAGTACAATTCAAGCATATTTTTCTCAATCCTGAATTAAATCCCATGATGATGACCTAATTTTTTTCATTGCCTTTTTTGGGAACATGAAGCTTAAAGATGAAAAAAAGACATCCCAAGATCATCTAGGCATGCAATTGACTTTTCTTTTTATCCTAATATTCCATAATTTGTTCATGGAAAAAGTCCAATATCTACTATGTAACACTTTATTATTTAAAAAAAAAAAACTCAATTGTACAACTAGATGACTTTGGGTTATCCTTGATATGTTTATTTTTTCATCTTAAAGCTATGGTTCAAAAAACCAAAAAGTCAAGAAGAAGGAATACCAGGGAAAAAAACATTACAGAATGAGCATAGCACAACGTACTGTGTGTCAAATTTGAGTGTGTTTGTTTTATGGGTTGACAAAATGTAAGCATCCATTTTCCCAACTTATTTCTAGGCTTGGTTTGGATGGAGGGAAAAATGGAATAAAAATAGGAAGGAGAGAATACTTAGGAAGGAAAAATTTTAAAAATGGTAAAAAAATAATTTTTAAGAGTTTTCTCTTCTAACATTATTTCGTCCTTATTTTTCTCTATATCCAAACTAAGGTTAGAGGTGGATTTATATTTAAACACATTGGATTGTGTACCAAACTTGTTTAAAAATGCCCATGCATACATTGCATTTGTATTCAACTTTTCTTATCACTTTTGCACATCATCAAACACATCTTTATTCTCATCAGGGTTCATGACTTACCCATGGTATTGGGATTTGACGAAGATCCTTCCAAGAACTCAGCGAAAAAAGATTCCACATTAGGATTCGTGAATCTGATATCTTCCATTCTAGATCCCTGCTTGTGCACATATATTCCACTCCATCTTGTATAGACAGCATCATCTGGTGGAGGTCGCATACCAATTCCACAAGCAATGGAAAACATGTTGCAAGAAACCTTCACATGGTTCCATTCATCTTGCAAAACTCCATTACTGAGCTCATCCATAGGAATCAGGTTTTGCAAATCCATCAAATAGAAGTTTTGAAATGCAATATCTTGATCAAATCTTGCAAGAGAGTCAAAAGATTTGCCATTGATTTGGACATTAAAAATTAGTATAATATATGGGGCGTGACGTGCATCTCTAGTTGCCGATACTGCAAAACACACAGCCACGTTGGGAAGTTGCTTTCTTCGGAACCAGAAAGACACTGAATCTCCAAGAGCATAATGGTCAAACCATTTTGGAGGTCTGTCTCCTCTTATTATAAACTTGAAGCCATCAACCTCGTGAGATGCCTATTAATTGGAAAACGTTAATAAGAACCGAGTCATTATGCCTCACAAGAGAGAAAGGAGGGGAGACTTATGCAATGGTTGATGGGTGAAAAGTGTTTTCTAGAAAGGAAATGGAAAATACACCTATCTGTTTTCTTTTTATGTACATTTCCCATTTCCTTTTTAGAAAATACTTTTCGGCGTATCAAACATGCAGTCAGTGATACAAAATGAATAAGATATTGAGAGAACTTTCACTTGGGTCTTGAAAACCCTTCATTGGTGAGATGTTGAACTTTGTTTGCCATAAAAAAGAAAAAGCTTCCATTTACAAGTTTCTAGCTGTGGATGAAATCAATATACCAATACATATAATTAAAAATATAACAAACGAAGAGTGCGACTCATTTCTCAAACTCTATGTAACATGTAAAAATTGTATCTAGTGATACAAATAAGATGGTGAAGTGAGATACTGAGTGGCTAAGGTGAAGTGAGGTGATATCCATTTCATATTGATTTGGAAGTATAGGATAATAAAAAGTGGGAGTGAACTCTTTATTGAAATTTTATGCAAAGATAATATTGAAGAGTGGAAGGCTCTTAATGTGATGAGCATGCTCACATCCACGATGATTTTTGAGAACTAACTTATTTCTAAAATAGTTTTTTTTAGTCATTTACACAAACAATGCAAAACTTATGAGTACTGAATTTCCTTTTCTTTCATAACACAACACAACTTTTTATTTCTTTCATGCCTATAGTAAACGTAAGCTACTGTTATATTTAAGCATCGTACATAGAAGAGAATGAATCAACTAGATCCACATAAGATTTCTCCAACAAGAAGATAATACAAAACTTGGTGTCCTCCTTCCTGTCATGTCATGTCATGTATTATCAAATAGGCATATTAAATATGATGGCACTAACTTTTCTGTTTGAAGTGTTTTGTAGGAAGCCATAGAAAAAGCAGTCTAAAGTATGATATATATATATATATATAGAGAGAGAGAGAGAGAGAGAGATGTCAACCTGACTGAGTAATATGTTCAGAGACACAGAATTCAAATATGAGTATGAAATCTCATCTACTTTAACCCCCCGATGCCGCAACTTCCTTGTAAGATGTAATTCTTTTAAACCAATGAGGTTTTTGATTGACAATGGCAATATTTCTATGCCACTGTGTGTTAGATTCATTTCTCTTAAATTTTCCATGGTTCCTAATATTTCTGGAAATGTCTGAAGGCTCTCGCACTCTGAGAGGTCAAGAAATTCAAGAGACCTCAAAAAGATGCTTGGAAAGTTCTTGAGCTTCTTGCAATAATAAGCACTTAACCTCTTAAGTTTATCAAGAGAACCAACGGAAGCATGAACATTAGTTAAATTTATGCAGCCATCCAAGCATAGTTCAATCAAATTTGGCGCTTCAGATAAGTCAGGAACTTCTCTTAACAATTCACAGCGACTCAAATTCATGATAGTTAAAGACCGGAACTTCTGCAAAACAATATTAAAAATAACAACACTTAGTATTCTATAATCATAACATACAACACTAAAAAGCAAAAACAATGATACACACACCATTCATGACATAGATAAAATCTAAAGAATCTACGTGTAATTGGAAAGTATCATGTTGTGTATTGCATCAGTGTGGACGTTCGACACATGCCTACATTTTATTATGCTTCATAAAAAAACGTTAATTGTTGAACAATGGAAATAGTATACATGCCTTGAGTGGTGTATTCAGTGTCAGGCGACTTTCAGGCACCCTTAAGATAACTAGTTGCTTGGGATTGAAATCACAAGGTAGAGATGAATAAGGATATCCCTTCCATTCCAGCACTCTTAAACTACTTGGGAGATACTTGGGAGCTGTGGAAAATTGTGCATTTCTAATGATAAGCATCTTAAGGTTTGACATCTTTTTGAAGGCCATTCCATCCCAATCAACCTCTTCATCTTCCAGCATGTGCAGATTTATGACTTCAATCTTCTTAGTTCCCTTTCAAACCAAAACATAAGTGAACCACAAAAATTGTTACATGTGTCAAGAATTGAAAAGAAATGTACACTTCTACCCAATTTCAAATGTATATAGTAGGTCAGTCAAGAAAAGAGAAGAGAAAACACAAGTTATATATGCACTTGGGGTTGCTTGAGCGGAAGATTTAATGCTAGGAAAACTACAGAACACTCTAACTGTAAAAAGGATCAAAATGATTAAAAATAACAAATACATGTATATACCTCTCAGATCAACTTACCTCGTTCTCTTCTAAAACGGAAACAATGTCTTTGGTGAACCACAACCTAGAGCGTTTTCCAGGGTCATTTGGTGATTGGTGCCGAACAATTTCCTTCCCCATATCCTGAATCAAGTCATGCATTGTCACAATGCTATCGGAAGGCCTAAGGCTTAATTTATCCTCACGACAAATCTTTATGAGACACCTATCAACTAACACCTTAATAGCATATTTTGGGCATCTACCATGAGAAGCCAGTAGAGTGCTTGTGACATATTCCAATGTGTCTCCTTTAAAGCAACAAGCAATATCAAGAAAAATTTCCTGCTCATATTCTTCCAAAGCATCATAACTTATTTTGAGTACTTGTTGGATCTTTTGATTGGGAGTTACTCGCCAGTTTTCTAGTGCAGAATTCCAATATTCTACTCCCATACCAAACAAGCTGGAACCTATAATTTCCAAAGCCAATGGAAGACCAGAGGCATATAATATAATATTATTTAAATTATCCAAGTATCTTTGCTCGGCTCTATTTTGTTTAAAGGCATTCCAAGTGAGCAGTTCAAGAGCTTCTTCTTGATTTAAACTCTCAACTTCATGAATTCTATCAACACCATGTCTTGCTAGCAAATGCTTATCCCTTGTTGTTATAATGATTCTGCTACCAGAACCAAACCAATCAAGTCCCCCAGCAATCGCTTGCAATTGCTCTAGCTCATCAACATCATCAAGAACTATAAGAACCTTCTTTCTGTGGAGCTTGTGTTTTATTATTGGAATTCCTTTATTGACATATCTTACAGTGATATTTTCATCCATCATCAATTCAGAAAGAAGCATTTCTTGGAGATGCGCTAACCCACGCTTTTGTGAGTTTTCTCTAACATTAGCAAGAAAACAGAAGCCTTCAAATAGGTCAGCAATTGAATTGCATACTGCTCGAGCAATTGTTGATTTGCCTATTCCTCCAGTGCCCCAAATCCCTACCATTTGGACTCCCTCATTAGAGTTAACATCCAAAAGAGATTGGACTTGCTGCACTCGAGATTCGATTCCAACTGGGTAATCAGCAATGTGTAAAGGTTTGCGGTTGATCCTCATAGAGACATCTTTCACGATCCTTTCAATAAAATGGCATTCATATTCTTGCCTGCCCCAATCACAAATTTTGGTAAAAAGTTCGTATCTATCTGATTATGTCACATCATGAATACATAACATTCAATCAACCATATATATGAACCAGTGGATCTATAAGCGGGAAAGATCCAAAATATTTGAAGAAAATGAGAAGAGGGACTAATGAACACGAAAATTTTATTGCAAACTTAAATTACAATATACCCCAAGCTACTAACCTTTTCACTTTCTCTTCCCTTCTACAGCCACCCTTCTTCCTCCCCCCCCTCTCTTTCCTCTCTTCTACTTTTTTTACTCACTACCTCATGGAACCTCTTCTCTCTTCTTTCTCCTTATGTTCTTTTTTTTTTTTTGGGCCAATTCTTTCTCCTTATGTTCACTCATCACTTGATGCACAAATGACTTATCTACGTATCCTATTTATAGGTGAAGAATGTGCTTGCTCAACAAGCCACTCTTCTTGCTTGGAAGCTTCTACTGCATTGTCTAGCTCTCCAAGTTGCTATTTTATTTTTATTATTATTTTTCGGTGTTTAGTGGGCCATAAAATTAGTTATGATATTTTTTTTATATACTATAGTTATGATATTTAATATGGACATAATACACCACTTCAAATATGACATTTATATTTTAAACTCTTCATATTTTGCAATTTTCATGCTTCTTAACCCTTTCGATATAAACTTATAAGATATTAATTAGCCGTCAAATAATCTGTGCACCATAATAAAACTACTTCTGCCATGAACAAGCACATGCTATGGTTTCATTCATCTCTAATGACATACAAAAGCTAACAAGTACCGGCGTTCTTTTGACTAATATTGTATTGACTATCCTAACACTGAAAACAGACAAACTACATGATTTTTAACTTCATTTGAAATTTTGTTGAGCCATAATTTGTGTTAATGTTTTATCCCTGCTTCTTGGCCTTTCCTAGATACGAATAATGAGTAATGACAATAACAATCAACATCGAATAAACAAATAGCATATATAAAGGGAAAGAGAAGCAGAATACTCAAATATACCCAGGTCTAAAAACAAAACCAGAGATATTAGCAACATCTCGCAAAGCCTGCCTCCATTTTTGCACCTTCGCCTCGTCGCAATTCTCGAACCTTGTCTCATGCTTTGCGAATGCTTCTGCATAATTCTCTTTTTGATGTCGTACTTCAGACGGTTCTACATTATAAAAAATAGGCAAAACCAATCGTCCCTTTGAGTTTATACATTCAAGGATCTGAACAAGTTCATCTAAACAAAAGGTAGAGGAAGCATAGTTTCTGGAGAAAATAGCAATGGCAATTCTTGATTCTCGGATTGCTTTGACTAGTGATGGAGTAATTTTTTCTCCTCTTCTAAGCCCCTCGTCATCCATAAAGGTATGAATGCCCTTTTGATTGAGAGCATTATAAAGATTTCTGACAAAATCAAAGCGAGTATCTTCGCCTCTAAAATTGAGAAATACATCATAAGTCCATTCATAGCTGAAGGAAGAGGAAGAGGAAAATGATATCTCCGCTGCCATGGTAGCTAGTTGAGATGGGTGTTGCTCCTTGCTAGACAAGAAAACCCAAATGCTCTTATGATTTAGTAAAGCAAGAAATCAATGGGAAACAGGAGTCAATTCAATAAAATTAAAGTCTTCTGCTTTTTATCATCTTGGTCTTCAATTGTCTCCCATAATGTCCCATCCAAAAGAAAAAGTTAGATTAGGTGTTATGATCTTTGTCCACTTGCACAAAACTTGTTCAAAATGTTGGATCGACAAAAATTAATAGGAAAATCTCGAGCAATAGGCCCTAGTATCGTGCACTGTATTTTGGGATAATATTGATCCGTGTTAAGGCATCCTGAATGCCACTCTTGGCGAGCATGGCTACTTTAAGATTCTTAAATCCCTTGATACAAAAAACTATGGATCTCTAAGTATATTAACATGATTCACACTCATGGATTGTAACGTATAGGTTCTTCATAAAGACAAGTATAAAACATTCTTGAATTTTTGTAGGATAAAAATAAGATATTACTAAATCAATAAAGCTGTTAAAATAGAATAAAAAATTTAGAAGAAAGACAGAAAAAGCACACCGATTTAATTTCTTAGTTGATAGTGCTTGCACACTCCTTTTAAACACTTCAACCAACTTTACGTCGTAATATAATTTAAGCTTTTTTATATAAATGATGGGAGGAAAAGAGCATATTTCAACGTCCGCATTCCATGCTCATTAGTGTGATAAGAATCAAATGTTTATCAGGGCTAACAGCAGTCTTGATCCTCCATTTCAGCCTTATTTAATCCTTATCATCCATTTAAATTAATTTTTAAATATTTTTAATATTATATTTATTAAAATAAAAAATATAAAAAATTTTAATATTATATTTGGACTATTTAAAATATATTTAAATGGTTAATTTATAAAATTTATAAATTTTTTAGTATTAAATTATGTTATCTAAATTATATTTAAATTATATAGAGTTTATTCATATAATCAAATTATAACATTATAATTTTTTTAATATTAAATTGAACTGCTAGATTAAATCTATACTGATTAGATTAATAATGAATAGATGTATTAAAATTTTAAAATTTTATATTAATAAATATAATATTAAAAATATTTAAAAATTAATTTAAATGAACACTAAATATTAATTTGGGATGAAACAGAGAGTCATCATTACTCTTGATCCTGATGATCCTGATGAGCACACGGTACGATAGGCATCGAATGCAATTCCCATATTTCGTGTGATAAAAGGGGCACATTTCCGTCAATTTTTTTTTAAAAATAAAAGCTAAAGTTGATAAAATGATGCATGTATGTCAGCTTTTGAAAAAGCAAAAGTAAAATAAATTTGATAAAAGCAAAAATAAATGAGACTTGATAAAAGTAAAAGTAAAATAAATATTTAATAATCACGGAATTAAAGATATATAATACCGGTGCTTGTAAATGCTTTTTTCAAGAAATGATGAGTTGATTTTTTTTTTTTGCCTCTCTTGAAATTTTTTTTTTGCCTCTTTTCAGAGTGCCATGGTGAGCATTCCTTTTTCTATTATCCTTCTCTATCTTCTTGTTTTTCATACTCTTCTGAAATGAAAAAGTTTCTTGCTTTAGGAACTTATTAATAAAATTGAAATTCTATTTCATATGAATCTTGACTTTTAGATATAAGAGCTTTTGACTTGGAAGGATTAGGTCTCGTGAGTTATGGAATCTTGTTCCATTTATATAGAATATCCTTATTACAGGGCAACATTCACAACTCATTGTGGTAGATGAATTTTCGAGGATGAAGAATAATTTAGAATGACAAGTTAGAATGGAATTGGACTAAGTGAAGTACATTTAAAATCTATGCATGCAAAATTATTTAGATCACATAAAAATTATTTTAACTCAATTAAAAGTTCAATTTCATATGATACCAATTAGAAAAAGAATTTCATAAATAAATTTGATTAGCAACATAGAGATTCTCATATCAATCCAAGTTGTACGGCGGTAAACAATGAAAATGGAATAAATCTATCAAGTAAACTTTACTCTTATTTTTGTCAAGTCTTGACATTAAAAATGAAATTAAAAACTACTTCATGAAGAACTTATTATTCTATATAAGTTAAGATTTAAAACAATAAAAATTATTCATTGAATTATACACTTACTTATTTTTATAATTCATGTAAATTAAATATGTGTAGTCACACTCACACTTTTCTACTATAACTCACATAATTATGACTCTCACATTTATTATTCATTTTACTTTGAATTTCACATCTAACTTTTTTACTCATGGTCCTACAACTATTTTTTTTTCAATAATGGCCCTACATTCTTACAATTCCTCTCCATTATAAAAAATAAAAAAGCCAAAAATAAATTTAAAAAAATTAACAATAAATATCTTCTATATTGTAAAATACATCGTCCTACTGTGGTTTGAACAGTAACTTGCTTTTTCAAAAAAATTATACTTTAGAGATTATTAGGTGGGTCCCACTATAAGATAAGGTTTATAGTAATACATAATAAAAATAATAATTGTGAGATCCTATAATTTGGTGCTTATATATCTTATATGTATAAGATAATAATATAAAAAGCGTTTGTCCCACCATAAATTTATAGTGGGATGAACAGTAATTTTTAATTTTTAAAATTTTGAAAGATCCAGCACTTGCAATAAAAATAGATGTAAAACTCATAATGTAAAATTAACACGAATATAAGACATAGAGCAAAAATAATAGGTGTTGGACCTATAATTTGCAACTTATATTTTTTATATGAATAAAATACTAAATTGTAGAAGAAATACATAGATAAATAAAAAATGATAATTTTGTTTAAATTTTAATTTATGTGGGCACGAAATAACAATTTCTAAATAAAATAATTTGTTGCTTTTTTCATATGTATAAGATAATAAATTATAAAATGTAATTTTTTATTATTTAAAGGGTTAATGAGCATTCTGGATTTTAAAGTATTCTGAAAAAAGCATCCTAAACCTTAAACTCCTAAAATGTATAAAATGGATCATAAACTTCTATATTTATTGCAAATTAACCCCTATCGTTAACTTATACTTAACATCATTGCTGTTCAATTAGTGGGGCCTAGTCAAAACACTGAGTGGCAGTCCCTTGCTGATGTGTCATTTGTCAATGAGCACCACATACCCTAAACTATTATGCAAGTAGCATTTTAAATCCTAAATTTTGAAAGTCAAAGCAAATTACCCTTACCATTTGTGTGTAAAATATTAACTATTATGTAAATCAAATTAGCTTCAACATGATCCGCTGCAATAAACGTATCATTGGTTACAGCAAACAACCTATAATTTTGTGAAATAACTTTTTTGCCCCTTTTTGTAATGTTTTTTTAAATGATTAGTATATTATTATTCCATAAACTTTATAACTTTCATTTAGTATTATTTTGAATAATGTTTATTTATTTAATAGTAAAAATTTGGGATCTCATTCGAAAAGAAGTTTAAGTATTAAAGGACTTTACAGATGATGGATGGAAAGCCGACAATTTCATCAATGGATTTCAAGCTCAAATTAACTAGTTTATTAAAATCCTTTGATATTTAAACTTCTTTTTAAATGGGATCCTAAGTTCACCATTAAATAATAAACATTATTTAAAATAAGACTAAACAAAGTTATAGAGTATATAAAAGCATGAGATACTAATCATTTGAAAAATATTACAAAAAAGAGGCAAAAATGTCATTTCAAAAAATTTTAGGTTATTTGTCACGGCCAATAATGCATTCATCACAGTAAACCATACTAAAACCAAGTTGATCTACATAACAGTTAACGTTAAATAGGGGATAATTTACTTTAAATTTTAAAATTCAAGGTTCAGGATGCTACTCGTATAATAGTTTAGGACTTGTGGTACATATTAACAAATGATACATCAACAAGGGATTGCTGCATCATCATTTTGACTGGAGCTCATTAAGTGAACAATAACAGCGCTAAATATAAGTTAACAGTGAAGTTTATGATCCTTTTTTCACATTTTAAAAGTTTAGGATTTAGGATACTTTTCACGTAATATTTTAGAGTCTAAAATATTCATTAACCCTTATTTAAATTTAAATTTATGTAAAGATAATACATCATGAATAATTATTTTTATATTTTTAATAGGGTAACGAGTTATGCAGTCACACATATATTAATCTATATGAAGTATATGTGTTATTTATATTTTCAATATATATATATATATATATATATAATTTATAAAATAAAGAATTTATTTTTTAAAATTTAATGGAATAATAAAATTTATTCTTTATATTTTTAATATGCATAGGGAAACAAATATTTTATATATAGATTTTTAATATGCATGGGTATATATGTTATTATGCAATCAACATATACATGGAAAAATTATAAAATAAAACAAGTTATTTTTTAATTTTAATTTATGTGGGAATAGTCAGGAATGGAAAATTTATATTTATATTTATATTTATGATATGTGCAAGGTAACATTATAAAATAAGTTGTGTTAAAGTAAAATAAGTTGATGCTTATGGCTAATTATATTATATTTATTTTTTATTCTTGATTATAATTTATGATTTATAAATATTGTTATGACATAAATTATAATATATGGTTGATTACAATACATTTTTTTTAGGAAAATGACAATAAAATCTCTTTAAATTATGTAAATAAAATTTGATCCCTCAAAATATTATAATTTCACTAAAGTCTTTAGGAACTTTTCTATCATTAATAAATTTATATAAATGACTAACTTGCCTTTATTAAAAATAAAATAATTCATAAATTTTGTTTAAATAATCATAGCTTTCTTTCTTATATTCACAATAATGTAACAATAAATTACAATTTTGCATGTTAAATGTCTGATTTGCTATTGTATTGTTGCGAATATAAAAAAAAATTGTGATTATTTAAACAAAACTTGTGAATAGCTTTATTTTTAATAAGGAAAATTTGATCATTTATATAAATTCATTAATAACTAAAAAGTTTCTATGAATTTCAGTGAAATTATAACATTTTAAAGGATCAAATTATCCTTTATATATTCCAAAAGAATTTTATAATTATTTTTTCTTAGGGTGATGAATGGCCAAGATAATTTACAAGAGATTAAGTTAATTTTATTTTAATTTGAAAGAGGCAAGAAATTAAAAAAATATTTATCATTTTTACTATACATGAGAGTAACACATAATAAATGAGAAGTTATTACTTATATTTTAATTTGCAAGAGCAAAAAGTAATAAATTTAATAATTTTTATTAGAAGATAAATTATATTCTCCAATTAATTATATGGGAACTGGTAAAAAAATTAATTATACTAGGCAAAACTTAATAGTAAAATTATTTTTCAATTTAATTTTAAAATTTCTCTCTTATTGATTAAAAAAAAAAGGTTCAAACATAGAAGATTAGCATATTCATTTCAGGGACAATGCATTTAAAATAAAATAAATTAGTATTTGCATCTTCAATATACATACACACACAATAAAATTTAAAATAAAATAAGTTGTTGTTTAGATTTAATTTAAATAAATAACAAGTCTTGATTCTAAGTTTTTTAATAAAAAGTTTGATAGGATTACTGTTCAAACAATTGTTTATGAACAATAAACGTCGTTAAACTTTTTTTTTATGCAAAACCCCATTAAACTTTACAATAGATCGGGAAAACTAATATATAAATTCTTATAGTTTTAACATATTTTAAATTAGGTAGTTGTATTTCTTTCTTTTCATCAAATTCCTGTAGATTACTTTATTGGATCCGTCCATCCCTACAAATTGAAAACATGATTCAAAGACCAATAGAGTTAGTAACTCCATTTGATCGAAGTGATATGGCAGATAGTTGGATTAGTTCTTGCCACGTGATGGGTGGGCTACAGTTATAACTTATAATGGTCAAATTTGAGAGCGTAGAATTAAATGAGAAAGAAAAAGACTTTGTTTTAAAAAAGATATCAACCAAGTGAATTCATCATTAGTGGAAGTTAGGTTATTTGTTAGAAAGAAAAAGCAAGGTCATACCATAAAGAATATGAACCAAGAACTAGCATGAATTAATGTAAGGTCATTGATGAAAGTTGTATTTTGTAGTAGAAACTTACCCATTAGCATAGTAGACGAAACCAAAGCACTGGCATGGATTAATGTAATACCCACCCCATGTAGGGACGGAATTATGTTGAAAGGAATGGGGGTAGCTGCCCTCACTAATGTCATTGGCACATCTTAATTATAAGGTGGGGGAATTATCACTTGCCCCTTTCAAAAATTACCACTTCACCCTTAAAGTATTGCTCAAGCATCATCTGAGTTTTTTTTAAATCAATGTTTACTCCTAAACATTTTCTTAGTCATTCAATCAATGAAATTAATGTTATTTGTATTGTTAACTTTTAGGTGGTAGATTGATTCCAGGAATGGATTTACGTAGAAGGGAATGGGGGCAACTGCCCCCACAAACATCATGAGCACCTCTTAATTATAAGGTGGGGGAAATTATCACTTGCCCCCTTAAAAAATTACCACTTGCCCCCTTAAAGTATTGCTCAAGCATTATTTAAGTTTTTTTTTTTAATTCAATCTTTACTCCTAAACATTTTTTTAATCATTCAATCAATGAAATTAATGTTATTTGTATTGTTAACCTTTAGGTAACAAAGTGGTTCATATAAGGAATTCTCTTGTTCATATTAGGAAAAATCACTCTAAGGTCCTATGAAAACACTTAAAATACGCTGAGGTCCTATAAATTCAAGAAATAGATGCTAGGTCCTTAGGGACCTAAGGGTGAATAAGTTTGAAAATGAAATTACCCATTTGCCTTACATTTAAAATACTTGAAATTCACTCTATTTCTTACTAACCCACGAAAGCTGAAACCCACAATGAACGGTTTTGTGTTCCTCTGGCATCTTTTAAAGTTTATCGCCGTCCACCATTCTCACAATCGCATTCCAAAGGAGAAGTCTACAACGTCTCACATCAGAGAGTCCAAGACTTAAAGGAGTAAACAAAGAAAGTAGTGCACTCTTGCTTCATTGACTCAAATCTGCCCTAATCACCATCGTCAAACTATCTCTACCATCTTCTCGTGCCATTGTGCCATCACCTTCCTTCAGGCATTAGATTCTCCTTTTTCTTCACTTGTTATTCATTTTATATTATCATTAATCTGGGTTTTGGAGTGCAAAGGATCTGTTTTTATAAAACTTACCATTAAATTTGAAATCTTGTTGATGTAAAAAAGAAATCGCAAGCCTGTCTGCATATAACTGGGCTTTTCTATCTCGAAAAATAAAGTGATGGTTGTAATTTTGATTTTATTGAATAATGATTAATATTTTAGGAACAATGTGCAAATCTGCGTTTCTTTGTGATTCACTGTGTCATTTTGAATTTTGTTGGTGTTTGGTATATCCACAACGATATCTATTAGTCTGTCCTGATATATTCAATTATTCAAATTAAATGTGAAATGTAAAGAAGTTGTGTATGGTCTTCTTTTCCAATTTATGAGTATAGTAAAATGTTTTATTGATTTATAGCTTATAGGCGCATGTGCATGTACATTTCTTTCAGTGTTATGGTGAACATGTCTCTTCATGGTCATTTTATGACACAATTGAGCCATCTTTTGGTGGTTGGCTCTGAATTCTTATAAGACAAACTTTTAGTTTATCAGTTGCAAAATTGAGTATATTGTCAATGGCATGCTAGCTCCTGTTTATAATGAAAAGGCTTAGATGGACAATAGATTATGCCATCTAATATTTCTCCAAGCACTCTCAAAATTATCAGTTTGAATACATTTTTAATTCATCATATGCATTAACCTGGGCTATAAGCATGTTCAGTTCTTTGCCTTCCTATCAATTACTTCGTTTACATTGAAAATAACAAACAAAAGAGTAAATTGATGGTTTATTCCCTGAACAATTACTTGCTTATCAAAATTAGTCCTTTAAAAATAAAGTATCTTCATTTAATCTTGTAAAAGATTTTTTCCCAAATCAAAATGGCCTCTTTTTCAACCAAAACACACTATCACTTGAGAGCTTTGCATGATAGCCCAAGTAGCAGTATACTCCTTACTCAGACCTGGTGATGGGAATTTCCCCATAGTATTATTGTTTTAACAATCATATAGCTTTATAAAATTCACTTAACCGATGCCATTTAAGGGTGTAAGTACTATACAGGCAAGTTTAGATCATGGATTAATAATCACATGAGCTGCTGTTTATGCCCCTCAAGTAACTTTGTTAAGAGATCGTGAGTTTTGCTAAATAAAAATGAGATCATTTTATTTGTGAAAGATCTTTTGGGGAATAAACTAAGATGCTTCATCTTTTATGAAGCTAATCTTTCCCCCTTTTCTTTTCTCATAAATCAATCAATCTTTGATATTATCTCCTATAGCCTTTTGTATTGCACTTTTGTTTTACGTTACTTCCCCATCTAACAATTTCTCTACTCTTTGTTAATTAATCAATAGGCTTTGGTCAACTATTGCCTATTGTCGACATTTAATATACAAGCCCAACACAACATTAGCCAAAGGTTTGTTTGGCACTGTAAGATCAAGCTTGTTTTTGTTTGTGTATTGCTATACTGCCTAGTTAGCATCTAAGTTTCTATCATCTTGTCTCGTATTTTGTTATTAATAATTAGTTCATTGTTTTTAAATTGTGTTTTCTTGTCTTCTAGAATTTTATGGTTCTAAAACAATATGTTTATTATATGGCAAATGTGGGTCAATATGCTAAAACATTTCAACTTTTTGCAAGTTCACATGAAATGTATTAATTAATAGAACAAATAATGGAAGTAGTGCGCTATTCTTTAACATCTTTAGGACACACGAGGGTGAAGCAGATATCCATGTATAGTTAGTATTTCTATATACCTTTTGCTTTAGATTTGATTCACAAGATGTCATATTGATTACTAAAGCTTGGGTTCATGTATGTGTAGAATGCAAATAAATCTATAATTTTAAATATCTATAAATTTCTCTATTAATGAAAACTGCTTTCTTTGTTGACAACAACTATATGCTCTATTAATAAAAATTATTTATTCCATAAATAACAACTAATTACTCCAATGACTACAACCATAAACTCCATTGACAACAATAGTATGCTCCATTGACTAGCGAACCATTTTTCTTTGTGACTTATGTTTTCTTCTTCTTTATAGATATTAATTAAAAATGCTAGTGCAGAAATCTTTGAGTTGGAACTTAGTATTAATGATTAGTATGTAAAAATTTATTTTCAACATATCTAATTGAACTTTTTTATTTTTGGTCTGAGTTCATGCTAAAAATGATTAACAACCCTTTGAAATGGACGGTAGATGACAACAAGGGAGAAATATTTCTTGAGTTTGTTGAATATAACATTGGTGATTGTGATTTCATTTTTCGCCCATCTCTTTTTCTTAGTCACTGGTTTTGCTATGTCTTCGAGACCAAGACCAAGAACTTCTATATGTTAGATTCATCGGTCAGTAATAAGGAGTATTTCTAGAGACAGCAGGAAAAGGAAGAAGAAGAGAATTCTGAGAAGAAGGGCAAGGGAAAGGAGGAGGAGGAGGAGGAGGAGAAGAAAGGACAATTGGATCCTAAAGAAATAATGGCAAGAGAATGTGTATGTCTATACTTATCACTCAACATTACTAACATTTATATTTGTCATTGTCCTGCTGCCTAGATGTAAATCAACATTGCTAATGTTTATGCAGAGGAATTGCTTTCACTTTCTACTTCATGCAGTCAAGCCACAATTATTTGAGGATGACGTTAACATGGACATTATATGGGCTAAAGTTTATGTGCAAACTGATACGTGAGTTTTTTTTTATATATCAATAAGCTTATATTTACATGTGGAAACTGAATTCTATATTATTTTTTTATTTTGTTTATAGCCATACTTGTAGGGTGCACATTATAACATGGTTTTAATCATGGGACAACACTGCGGACAAGAATGTATATATGATACCAAAATACTCCCAAGTATGCATTCTTCGCTTTACATTTTCACTCTTCCATGTAATACATATTTGTTGTTGTTTCTTATAAGACTTACTTGTGGTGTAGGATAACCTTTATAAGAAAAAGTTAGAACTCTTGTGGTGGCTACTAAGTCATCATAACAACATGAAGGAGCGTGAAGCCATGTCCTTATTAGAAGGATTCCAAGAAAGGAATAAGAGGAAATAGAAGATTTTTGATAGAATTTTAGGATATATTTTATTGATAATCATATCCTTTTGTATAGTTAGCCCATTTTATGTATTTAACTTAGATAATGATGTTATAAATGCTGATTACAAATCTGTAAATGTGGCAAATAATTTTTTTAATTAATTGAATGTTGACAAGTGGTTATCACTTTATTGACAAGTGGCTATAAGTATATTGACAAGCTAATAATTCATCATTGACAAGTGCTAAGGCATTAGGTATTGTTACTCCCTTCAAAAATCAACCAGTTAAAAGAACCCGTTCACTACTTCTCATTGGAAATTGACAAGTAGTAATAACTATATTGACAAGGTAGTAATTTGCTATTGACAATTGCTGAGATACTAGGTGTTGTTATTCCCTTAAAAATCAATAATGTGCAATAACCTATTGACTACTTGCCATTGACGATTGACAAGTAGTTATAAGTATATTAATAAGCTATTTATTCGCCATTAACAAGTGTTGAGGCACTTGGTGCTGTTGTTCCTTTTAAAAATCAACAAGGCATAAGAACTTGTTGGCTACTTGCCGTTGATGATTAACAAGTGCTTATAAGTATATTGGCAAGTTATTTGTTCACTATTGACAAGTGCCTCATCACTAAGTACTGTTATTCCCTTCAAAAATTAATTAGTTAAAAGAATACGTTGACTACTTCTCATTGGAAATTGACAAGTAGTAATAACTATATTGACAAGGTAGTAATTTTCCATTGACAAGTGTTGAGATATTCGGTGCTGTTATTTCTTTTAAAAATCAACAAGGTGTAAGAACCTGTTGATTGCTTGCCATTGGCGATTGATAAGTAGTAATAACTATATTGACAAGATAGTAATTCTTCATTAACAAGTGCTGAGGCACTTGGTACTGTTATTCCCTTTAAAAATCAACCAGGTGTAAGAACTCGTTGACTACTTACCGTTGGCTATTGACAAGTAGTAATAACTATATTAACAAGATAGTAATTCTTCATTGATAAGTGCTAGGGCACTTGGTGCTGTTATTCCCTTCAAAAATCAACCAGGTGCAAGAACTCGTTGACTACTTACCATTGGCTATTGACAAGTAGTAATTACTATATTGACAAGATAGTAATTCTTCATTGACAAGTGATGAGGCACTTGGTGCTGTTATTCCCTTCAAAAATTAACTAGATGCAAGAACCTGTTGACTACTTGCCATTTGTCATTAACTACAAGGTATCACTTCATTTACAAGCTATGCATTTGCTACTAACAAGTGCTAATACATTAGGTGAAATAAACTAAAAAATAAACAAAACAAATTCCAAATACATAAATAAAAAAATATACTTGTCTGTAATATTTTCTAGCATGGATTAGGATTCTTGCAAGTCTTGGAGGTATGACTAGTCTTATAGCATCTTTCACAATGATAAACCCTTTTGTTTTGGGATTTAGATTCTCTTCTTTTACACTTTGGCCTACCCAAAGGCCTTCTAGTCATTGGTGGCTCCAAGAAGGTTTAGGTTAATAAATTTTTCACTGTCAATGCTTCTAGACGTGGACAGTCATGTGTGGCTATCGGCCTTATGCTGTTAGCATATATCTTTTGTTGAGCAGTAAAATTGTAACATTCGTACACAAAATTGTACATATTGCCATGAACTAGCTTGATTGTTGTACAAGCATGTTCATAAGGTATTTCACTTATTTGCCATATTGAACAAGAGCATGTATGTGCTGCAAGATCAACATTCAAATGTATTATTCCACTAAGTGATATAGTTTGCACAGAGATCAATTTTCTTTATAAAATTATGCATGTAAATTTTCAACTCTCACTACTTACTTTATAACTTTTGCCTCAACATTAGGCCCAATACTGTAACAGCCCTCTGGGTCACCCCGCCTTCCCGAAGTCTTTTCCCAGCGCTGGACACTCTCCCCCCAGGCCCCACAACAAGGGCGACCCCACCCCTTACGGTGAGCATAAGGAGATAAAGGCTTCCCTGCAGTAGTATGCAGGATTATTCCCCTTACGGAGAGCCTCCCCAGGTTCGATCCTCCAACCTCTCCTACATAACAAAGTTGAGGCTGAACCTGGTACCACTGGGTCACTAGATTTGTAACACACCAAACTTTTTTTAAATAATTTAACTCAACCATAGTTGGGTTACAGCCACCCAACATATTTTTATATCAATAATTTCAATATAAAATATTTTATAATTGGCTTCAACTCACACAATATAACATTTCAGATAAATTTTTACCTCCCACATGCCGTTAGGCTAAATCACATTTGTCCATCCTTATACTCCCAACAAGTAAACTAAATCACATTTGTCCATCCTTATACTCCCAACAAGTAAAATAAACAATTTATTCAATTTTCAACACAAGCCAGTTATTTGGCCTCATAATCATGCCATTTTAACCAATCCAAAGTAAACCAAATATTAAAATTACAGTCATCCAAAGTATACCAAAAATAGAAATAGTTTGAAAGACATGATTACATTTATATATTCATATAATTGTCAATAAACAAAAAGCCCTAATATTGACAACATAACACATTATAAATCATAAATCAAATACTCAAAAGAGACAGTGGATCTATGCCACTAAGCCTCTGGGACTCCTCCACGTGTCACTCGTGTCTCTTCTCCTGAAAATTGTTATCCACATAATGAGACTTAAAAGTCCCAGTAACCAAAGTCAATTTATGATAGTGTATACAAATAATTAAGTGTGTGCTTATTAAGTGAGAATTAAAAATAACATAATTCCAACAAATATAAGAAATATTACAATAAACACAAATAACCATCCTTATATCTCTTCATTAATCTCGAGCCGTAGCCCTCACTCGGTGCTAAATTACCCGGCCAAAAGTAGATTAGCCCTAGTCCTTACAAGCCACCTATTGAGCTCCAATAGGGGCATACCACGTGGCACATAAAATACAACAACAATAGCAAGTCTCCCAACACCTCCCACAATAATCAAACAAATTCATAATAATATTGCACAATTATACAATATTACAAAATTCATAATTTTCTCAACAATCACCCAATTAACATGAAGTAACACTGATCACAAATTAAAAGCATGGTTACCTCGTTGCTTTTTTAATAAATTATTCCTTACAATTTTTCTCCCACCACAATCTTCACCAATAATACAATCTATAAATAACATATTATTTATAAATATTATTTCAATTTTTAAAACTAATAAAATAATTCTAATAATAGAATTAAAAATATAACATAATTTTTAATCTCAATCTTAATACAAATCTAGAGTTAATACTATTAAAGAAAATTTTTAACTCCTCTTTTACTCATCAATAAACATTAATAATCCAAAAATCAACTTCTAAACTAATTTCTATTATCAAAATTTTCTTTTTATTTCATAAATTCACACATAAAATATTTAAAAATTAAAAATTGAATCTCTAGCTTAGAATCATAATCCTATAGCCATAATAATTCATTTCTCATCCCAAATAATTATCTAAACCTCAATAAATCAACATATATTTTCAGATCTAGTTTAGAATTTGATCCATAAGCCACAAATTCAAAGATCATCAACAAATTTATACTTTAAAAACATTTATTATACTACTAACAACCTCATAAACCATATTTATTCAACATAAATTTATCCCTTTTCTAGATCATAAATTTTCTACCACCACAAAATTAGAAACCAAAGAGGAAGGATGACTAAGAAATTTTTTTTAGAACACTTATTTAGTCTTGAAAAACTTGAAATTACACCCTAAATATCCTATTAAAAACTCTTACCTTAAAAACTCAGCATCGGCAAACTTGGCTCACAGACGCTCTCTCTGCCTCAGCTCACGCACGAAGGAAAGAATGAAGAAATGAAGAAAACAGATGAGTTTTTATAAAAAATTCAGTAGGTCTCACATTTTTTTTATTATTTCTTCTTTCCTCTCTCTTCTTTCTTTTTTTTATTATTATTATATAAACATAATCATTGCACCAACACCGAAAGTTCACTTCTTCTTCCCCTTTTTTTTAATTCATACCTTTCTCTTTTTTTTATAATAATAATAATTTAATAATATATTTTTTAATTAATTAATTAATTTAATTTTTTTAAAAAAATTTAATTTTTTTAAAAAAAATTTAATTTTTAATTTAGAATTATATCCTAAGTTAGATTTAATAATCGTTTTCTACTAATTTACTTACCTCTAAATATTTTTCAAAATTTCTATTAACTCAAATTAACTATTAAAATTTAAATTGGGATGTTACAAATACTATGTTTCTAATTTCTTATAGCTGCTTTACTAGCAACCATCTTCTTTGCCAATTTCTCTCTATGCTCATGTATCAAGACATCAATATTGTATTTTCTCTCCTTCACAATCCAAGTATTAAAGGATTTTGCAAGATTAGTTGTGATATTATCCTATCATTTATACCCAAACTTGTATTGAGCCTATCGATTTACATCCCCTTAAGTTTTAACCCATTATGCTAATTGTGAACAAAACATTTTTAGATTCCCCATTGCAACATTAAATTTAGCCCATGCCTTATATAGGCAATTGCATCAAGCAATTTCAATGTATTATCTTTCATATTGTTTGAGGTATGCCTTTTATCTCTATTGATTTTCATAAATGCTGTGCTAAAATTTTCCTTTACATGACGGTAGCAAAATGCATGTCTTTCACCACTACCAAATATAGCTTGCACAACACCAATAATTGCATTATTTTGATTAGAAATAATTGTTAACTCCACTGATTTTATTATCTCTTTAACATTTTGAAGAAACCAAGACCAATCTTCTAATGTTTCCCTACTAACAATGGCATATACTACCGAAAATAAATCATTGTCTGTGTCATATGTACATGCTGACAACATTGTTCTCTTGTATGGACCACTTAAATAACATCTGTCTATATAAAGTATGGCTCGACAACCTCTTAAAAAAATGGATATAGAGCATCCATAAGTAGTGAATGACCTCTCAAATCTATTATTTAAGCCATCCTATTTCGCAACTGTTATCAAATCAGTTTCCATTAATCGATCACTAATCCAAGAGATTGTGCTATAAGAATCTTCTGCATGATCATGTATTTCCTACAATTTTTTCTCTTCTTCTATAAACTTGATTGTAGCTCAATCGTATACTCTCTATATAAGTCTCTTGCAAGTTCATTGGCACTTTTGCTATATTAGATCTTAGAGCATCAACCATGATTGATGATATTAATTTTGACCTCGGTAAGTGTGACACAATTAGGTTGTCTTGCGCATTATGGATGTGATCATTATTGAATTTTGTAACCCTTAAAATCTCAGTATCTTTTTCTATTGAATATGCTACAATGTTCCATTCACAGCTCTCCACCTTACAATATGCAATGATCTTGTCTTTATTATTTTTCTTAAACTTGTATGAAAACTTATGGGAGATGCTATACTTATATAATACTTGTCTAAAGGTATCAACATTGGGAAAAATTTGCCCTTTATCTACTAACAAATCCTTCCATTTCATAGAGTTCATTTCAGGTATTAGTATAGGTATCATTTGTACTGCACTTGCCAATTCTGAGTCTTCAATCTTAAAATAGATACTTGGTGGAGACAAAGAGAATCCATCTGAAACTCCTGATAAATTATCAATCATGCATTCAATGGCAACATTAGAATTGTACTTTTTAACATTATTTACATTAACAAAAAAATTTACACAACTTACACATGTTGGTTCTCTAATGGACAATCTATTGATGCTTCTATGGTGTCATTCCCATTCGCAACTACATGCACATGTCTACTTTGTTTATCATACTTTATCAAATGTTCTACTCTATCATCATCAACTAGATCTACAAGTATGCTTGCATCAATATTGACTGTGAATTTTAACTAGATTATATTGCTTTCATTCCCTATAATTAATGATATCATTCTTGTCAACTCTTCATATGTTGTCCCTTCCTTTATTGTTCTTGTTCTAACACTCCCTCCCAACATATTGCATATTTCCTTGGTCATCAGTTTGAAAATGTCCCCTATATGAAAAAAAACATGATATATGTTCTCCAGAAGAACTTGCTATCTTACAAGTTAACCTGCACCACACACAGTATATTGACAACTATACACAGGGTATTGACAACACATTTATGCACTATTGACAAGACGCAGTATTGTTTCATAGCAGAGATTTTTCAACAAAATAAGCTTACATTAGATACTTGGGAATAATATATAAAATACCCTATACGAAAAAACATAACATAATACATGTTTTCCAGTAGTACTTGCATTCTTACAGGTTAGCTTGCATAGTACAGTATATTGATAACTATTCATGGTATATTGATAACACAAGAAAATACTATTGACAACATGTAGAGTTATTCATATCAGATATTTGTTAACGTATCAATATTGTACTAGATTATTCCATATATTAGCTATGCAAACTGAATGATTGTAGGTATACACAGAAAGCATTATCCTACCTTTAAACAATAATGAAATTATTAATGCACAAGAAATCATTTACCCAGCCAATAATGGATATGCTGTTGTCAATTGGTAATTTACGCAATCGTTTACGACCAATAATCATTTACCTAGAAGAATTATTTTTGTTGATGAAATGCTGTTGTTACAAATAAAATACTTCCAACTCACTTAGATGAAGACAAGGGCTGTAATCATGGATATGAGGAAGTAAAAATTACCCTACCGTGATTAACAATCATGAATATGCAACAATCTTCAGTATTGCTAATCATGGGTTTCGTAAGACGTGTGCGCAGAAACAAAATTTCCTTTTTAATACTAGAAGGAAAATAGGTAATTTCATTTTCAAACATATTCACCTTTAAATCCATAGGGAATTGGCAGATATTTCTTGAATTCATAGGACCTCAGCGTATTTTAAATTCTTCTATGGAACCTTAAAGTGATTTTCCCTTCATATTATTTATATAAATATATAAGATTAGGCTAAAATCTATAAAATTCTCATGAATTTTAATATAGTTACATATAACTCTTTCCTGCTTTAGACTTTTAAAATTAACCTCGTTAATATTTTTTCCCATACTATTAATAACTTTATTATCTTATTAACAAAATTTACCACTTCAAATTAATGAGATATATGTATGGCACCTAACATTGAAAAAATATTAATAAATTTTAATACAACTCAATAAAGAATTATATCAATAAAATTTATCCTTCCTTTGAGACAGGTGTGCACCTATAATAATACAAAAATATAGATAAAATTTTTATAAAGTTATTATTAGCTTATATATGATGTCATATAAGGTGCTATATATCTTTTCTTAATATAAATGACAACTTTTGTTAGTAAAATAGCTAAGAAATATTAGTAGGGAGTATGTGATTTTAAAAAAAAAGGTTATGGTAATTAATTTTTTTAATTTTTAAAGATGAGAGGAGTTCTACTTTCTCAAAATTTAAGAAAATTTTATATATTTTAACCAAATAAAATTATAATAAAATATTTTTTCAACTTCTCAAATAGAATATTAATTTTTATTTTGTAAACAATATTAATGTCAGGTTGTGTAAAAGAGTATGATTATTTTCATCAAAAAAGAGTATTGGCATATGATATTAATATTTATTACTTATTCTATCATTTTCAACACAAATTTTGTTTATATTAAGATAATTTTATTTTTTAAGTTATTATAATTTTATAGTTTTTAATTGTTTCTTATGCATTTAATTTTAATGAATTTATTTTTATTATTTAAATAAATATTTATAATTATATTTAAAAAATGCTAATATTTAGGGAGAATTACAGTTAAGTCCCACATAAGAAAATTAATTACTGCAAGATCCATTAACAACTGAATTAAATTACATTAGGTCCTACATAAAGAAATTAATTACTATTGACATAATTGTCCCTAATATTCATTTATAAATGTTTCGGCTCCAAAACAAAATTTCTTAGATCCCTCGCTGCCCCCATGTACTATGGTCAAAACACAGACAAATAGCAAGGTACCAATGGAGCAATAACTATCGTTTTTTTGCTTTCATTTTCCTTTTTGGAACTTTCAAGAGTGATTCCTTGTGGATTTCGCGGGACTAAAAATCTTACTTTCAAATGTGGTCCTTGAATTGGGATTTAAAAAGGGTCCATTTATGAACTTAGTTTATTAATGATGATCAAAATAAGGAGATTTTATCCTTACATTCTTCATATGCTTGGTAAAAAAAAATTATAATCTGTTTAGCTCTGTTTTTTAAAACATAAAACAGAGCCCTAAAAAATTTACGCTGGACTATATATATATATATATATATATCCTGTTGTTTTCCATCTCACGAGACTATGGAAAAGTTGAAACTCTTGCAATTGCAACAATGATGAAGTTTTTCAAAGGTCATGGGAGGTTAATAGTTCAGAAGTAAAGGGCTGTTGATTGAGGGTGGGCGAGATTGGGATGGGAAGAGAAAAAGGCGAAAGAGAATAAGAAGACATAGTCGCTGTTTTCGTCCAGGTTTGCGATTGACCCTCTTTCTTTTTTCATGGTTATACGACTAGCTCCTTCTTCTTGCTTCTACTGTCGCTGATTGAAGGTAGGGAGCTTCGAACTCCCTTCTCCTTGTTGGTCCTGTTGGTGTGCGTGTGTGTGTAAATTTCAAAGATTGGGATTTTTCACTTGCTTGTTGCTATGTATGTTCGAATAGAGGGGGAGGGGTTTAGGCAAGCTGAAAGTTTTCAGACTTCCTGAGCTAGGTGTAGTATGAATTTAAATTTTATTTGAACTTATTTTGATTTTGGTTTAAAAATAAAATTTAAGAAGATTGATTAATATAAATATTGATGTTGAGAAATTTTAAAGAGGATATTAAAAAATTAGAATTAAAAATAGAGATTTTGAAGAGAATATTTTTATTGATAATTAAATTATTAATTGTTATTTATGTTTTAATCTTTGGAATATCTATCAAATATTGTGGCAATGTTAGAAGGAAGTTTGTTGAATTTATAAGAAGTCAAATAAAATTTTATTCTATATATAAGATTGGAAGATAAATAAACTTTTTGTAATGATTTAAGCAATGATGCCTATAAGATGTTTGATAAAGTGTCTGTTAGAATGAGTTTTATTTGGTTGTGAACTTTCTGAAATTTCAATAAATTTTATAAGGACATACTTAGTTGAAGTGTTAATTATCTATAGATTTAACTTGAGTTTTGTGAATAATTTTTATTGTGAAGCTATCATGAGACGAATTGACTTTTGAAAAATTGCATGGTTGATTATAAATGATAATATTTTTTTAAGACTTGATTTTGAAAATACACCTAAGGTGTTTGATAAAACGCATGATAGAATTAACTTTAAAATTTTAATGTGATTAAAAATGGCGTATATATACACAAGTTTAGTTACACACACACACTTGAGAAGGGTTCAATAGAAGCAAAGTGTTAAATAGAGGGATGCATACATACATGCATATATATTAAGTTTAGTAGAGATTAGAGGAATCAATACATAAATTATATTTAATTGAAAACTTAAGTGATTATGGTGGTGTCAATATTGTAAAAGAGTTTATTAAACTTGAGTAAAAGATCATTGGATTATCTTTTATATTAAATAGGGTGTTTAGAAGAAGAAAGATTGACTCTAAAAAGTGAATTTGTACTTGAAAATACTACAAGTAAGTGAATAGTGTCTCAATAATTTGTTATCAAACTTATTTTATTGAAAATATTGCTTAAGTATCTTTATATGTTACATCTTTTTTTTATATAAATATTTTGATTTTTTAAAATTAAATGATAAAAGGTTTTTAATTTAGTCTTATTTAATAGTTTATGTTTCTAATTTTATTATCAATGATTGAATTTGAAAATGTTTTCTATATAAATGAATTTTTTTTGAAATATTTGAGAATAAAGGAATATCTGAAGACAATTGCTATATTGATCTATATGTAAGAAAAATTATGTTAATTTTTTATACTCGTATGTTTGATTTTATAATGACTTATCATCCTATTTTAAATAAATTAAAATATTATATTAAAGTTTTCTTGATCAAAATTTAAAGAATATATGTCTGTGCATGTATTTTGTACCGGTCACTCTAATTTTTGGAACATGATATTGTCCTAACTTACTAAATCTCGGGGCATTTTGAAAGATCTAATTCTTGTAACCCAATGAGCTTCTTGAAGGACAAAGGCAATTCTTGTATGCCACTCTTTGTCTAGAGCCTAGTATCTCTTTTATTCTCCATGACCCCTAATATTTCTGGAAACCCCTGAAGGCTCTTGCAAAATGAGAGGTCAAGAAATTCAGGAGTCCTTAACCCGATGCTGGGAAAGGTCTCGAGTTTCCTGCAGTTACTAACACTCAATCTTTTTGGTTTACCAAGAGAACCAATGGAAGCATGCACATTAGTTAAATTTGTGCAGCCACTCAGACATAGTTCAGTCAAATTTGGGGCCCCAGATAAGTCAGGAACTTCCCTTAATGATTCACAGCCTCCGAAATACACGATACTTAAAGATGGGAACTTCTGCAAAACAATATAAAAAATCATTAGTCTTGGGATTTTTCATATTTTGTAATGACAACATAAAACACTACCAAAAAAAAAAAAGAATAATCAATGATATAGATACGGAAAAACTTGTAGGAATGTTTATGCTTCATAAAACAAAAAGAAAATTAATATTTTAATTCTATAATTTTTAATTTACTTATAATTTAGTCCCTCAACTATAACTTGTTACGATGCAATCTCTCAATTTTTGACTCGCTTATAATTCAATTCTTATTTTCAAATTTGTTTAAAAAATTATTCTTATCAAATAAGATGGATAAAAAAAAATGCTCATATCTTGTTTTAAAATACCCTTCTCTTACTCCTTGATGTGTGATTTAATTTAAAATAAAAAAGAGGACTAAATAAGCATCTTAAGGTTTGACATATTTTTGAAGGACATTTCATTCCAATCAACCTCTTTAACTACAGGCATGTCGAGATTTATAATTTCAATCTTCTCAGTTCCCTTGCAAACCAACACACAAGTTAACCACAATCTTTTGCTAGATGTGCCAAGAACTGAAACAAATTTGTAGAGAAATGTACAGATTCTACTCAATTTCTAATATATTGCAAGTCGGGCAGTAAAAGAGGAGAAAAGACAATCTATACAGTTCCTCTTTAGATTGCTTGAGCAGATGATTTAATGCTAGGCAGAACTTGAACACTCTTAAGTATAACTGAATTAAAATAACTATAATTAAAATATACATGCAAATGAATGCCTCTTAACTTAGCCTGTTCTCTTCTAAAACAGAAACAATGTCTTCACTAAACCACAACCTAGAGCTTTTGCCAGGCTCATTTGGTGATTGCTGTCAAAAATTTCCCTGCCCATGTCTTGAATCAAGTCATGCATTGTTACACTTGCAATGCTATTTTATGAAAACCAAATGCTCTCCTTGCATACCTTTATGAGACATTTATTAATTAACACTTGAATACCATATCTTGGGCATCTACCATGGGCTAGAGTACTTGTGACATATTCCAATGCGCCTCCTTTAAAGCAGCAGGCAATATCAAGAAAGAATTGTTGATGATATTCTTCCGAAGCACCATAACTTATTTTGAGTATCTGTCGGATCCTTTGATCAGGAGTTATTTTCCAGTTTTCCAAAGCAGAATTCCAATATTGCTCTCCGTACCGAACAAATTGGAACCTATAATTTTCAAAGCCAATGGAAGACCAGAGGCATATTGTACAACATTGTTTAAATTTTCCAAGTAACTTTGCACAGCTCTATTTTGTTTAAAGGCATTCCATGTGAGCAGTTCAAGAGCTTCTTCTTCATTTAGACTCTCTACCTTATAAATTCTATCAACACTGTGTGTTGCTAGCAAATGCCTGTCCCTTGTTGTTATAATGATTTTACTACCAGAACCAAACCAATCAGGTCCCCCAGAAATCGCCTTCAATTGCTTCAAATCATCAACATCATCAGGGACTATAAGAAACTTCTTTCTCTGGAGCTTGGGTCTTATTATTGGAACTTATTGGAATTCCTTCATTGACATCTGTTAAATTGATGTTCTCCCCAAATACTCCAGAAAGAAGCATTTCTTGAAGATGTACCAGGCCATGCTTTTGTGAATTTTCCCGGACATTAGCAAGAAAACAGAATCCTTCAAATAGGTTAGCAATTGAATTGCATGCTGCTCGAGCAATTGTTGATTTGCCTATTCCTCCAATGCCCTGATTCCCTACCATTTGGACTCCTCATTAGAAATAAAAAATAATAGATTGATTAAAAATCAAATGATAAAACTAATATGTGTGTGATATTTTACATAAGTATAATTAAAGGTTTGAACCTAGCTTCGACTTATTTAATAAATATATTAGGTTGAATTTTAAATAGGCCAGGATATAAGTTCATGATAGGAGCCTGACCTATTTATACTTATACTTGCAATAGTTGATGTCATTGGACATCTTTTTGAAATATTTTTTAGGTCAAAATATTTTTTAATCCTTAATTTAAGATACATATATTAATTATATTTTTCAATATTATTTTTATTTAAATTTATTAATTATGAAAAAATATAATACAAATTAAAATTTTTTTATTTAACTATAAATAAAATTAAAAGTTTATTTTGTTTTCAAACCAAATTTATTTATTAAACTATCAAACCCAGTGTTGTTGCTCGGTTACTAACCAAACGAAATTACAAGATCAATTATAATTAACATAATGTCAAACAATTATGTTAGAGTGTAAAAGAATCCATACACCGGATTATATAATATTATTTATTAATTAAGAGTTAATATACAATATGTCATTTATAAGCATATTTGATTATAGGTTAAAAAAATTTAAAACTACAGTGGATTAAAATTTTTTAAGCATAATAAATTTCCAGTTACCATTAAATATATACTTATACAAGAAATATATTTATTTAATTTAATATGAAACTGTTTGTGAAATTCAAAACTAAATATTATTTGGTAATAAACTCAAATTCAAATGGATTTGTAATTTAAAAATTGATAAATTCCCACACTAAAATGGAATCAATTATATTCATCATATAGTATACTCTATCTGGTATTTATTATAGAACACTTTCAACCGTTTCGTACATCTTAAGAAAATTCAGTTTTTTTATATCATACAAAATAAGATGTACTTTCATTTTTATACTCAACTTTAAATAATAATACAACTATATTAAATATCTTTACACTAATTAAAAAAGGTAAAATTGAAAAAGTGATTTAATTATTATAAGGTGTCCTAAATTTTAGGTAAAAATTATTTTTAAAAAGTAATCTATAAATAATACTGGAAGGAGAACAATTCAAAGTTAAAAGAGTGAAAAACTTGTAATTATGAAAAGACACAATCATAATACATTCAAAATTACAAATTTTTGTCATTTAAACTTCTTGAAGTACTTGAAAAGAACATCACTTGGCATATTCTAGAGCGCATGACTTCATTCAATAAATGAAGTATTCAACTCATGAATCTCTATCATTGCCAGCAAGAGTTACAATTGCTACTGCTATCAAATTCTGCAGTAAATGAGGTCAAACCAAATTGTGAATATTACTAATTCTTTTCTACAAGCAGAAGGGAAAAACTTATAAACCTATTTCCCCTTTATTCTTTTGTTTAGAAAAATATAGAGTGATAATTTTTATATTAAGATAAATTGTAGTTTTTCTTGTAATTATTGAGTAGTGTGTCAAAACTTGAAAGCTAGTACGAATTGTTCTGTCTACATTCAAACCTTTTATACAGGCTGTGATTTGGGCATGAATGTTGGGTACTTAACTTGCTAGATTAAAGACTAAATGCACCACTAAGTATCGGTTATAAGAGAATTGACCACCATAAAGCCTTTGTCCAGAAATGTTGGGAAAATAAAAAACTTCGATGAAATTTGTTCAAGGATCGAAACGCCTAATGACTGTTAAATTGAAGCATTTCCAATTCAAATTTACAAATAGCCAAAATCCATGGTTTTCTCATAAGCTATTTTAAATAAATTAATATTTATTTTTGAAAAAAAAATTCAGTAAAGAGTGCCTAATACTATATTAACTCAAACATAAAGAGGATAAATAAATTATTTTTAATTACAATTGTCTTGCATTGGCTCGTCTCATGCATGCAAGCCTCCCTATCTTTCAAGGCCATTTACTAACCTACTTTTACTCCTTGGTACTTATACCATTGGAGCTCCTCTCATGTGAGCAATATGAGAATTATTCTTTGAACACACCATTCAATAATTACAACAATTTCTCATGTGTCAAAAGAATTATCATCATTAAGTTATTTATATGAAAGATAATCATTTTGAATCTAATGCCTTTTGATTTAAACCAAACCTGAACTAAGAAAATTTAATACATAGAAAAGTTGGTGTAATTTCATTATTGAACTAATAGATCTTGAGCGATATTAACTCTAATGCCATAGTAATATCCATCTTGAAATTTCATGTATTTATGTTTGTCTTTTCTTTTTTTACTGTTCATAGTTAGAAAATTAACCAAAATATCAGCAGCTCAGCTGATGTTCTCCCTCTACACTTGCAGATATTGGAAGCAAGATCCCTCTCCTACTATAAGTGTGCCAATTAATGAATGTTTGATATTTTGATAGAGACTATTATTTTACTCGCACTTATCAGAGGAGGTCAAAGAGGAAGAATGACTTAAATGGACAGGTTTTGACTGGTCAAGATGAGTATCCTTCTTTCCCTAGCAGTAAGGAACAGTGAATTATGATCCTATGTTATAATTAGAATCTAATTTGGGTGGTAGGGGCTGTGTGTAAGCCTTGTTAGAGTATTAGTAGTCTTTTGCATTGTTTTGGAGGGGCATGTCTTTTGTAATGGAATAGTGAGGAAGAGCCTGGCTTCTCTACTGCCAAAGGGAGTGAGACCACTGTGAGTGTGTTTTGGTTTTGTTATTTGCTGTATTTTGATCTGAAGGGGAGATAAGATTTTGACCAGAATCAGTGAGTGTCATTGTAACACTGATTCGGTTCCCTTTTGGTTCATTAATATCAAAATCTCAGGACTTTTCCCCTCTCATTTAACCCTGCCACTGAATTTCTGCATTTAATATTGTATTTTTCTGGTTGGGTCTCATTATATTTTTTTTTTCTCTACTCATTTCTTGCATTAGATTTTCAAATTCAACTGCTGTGAATTTTCTATTAAGTTTGTTGCACTTAAGTATTTGCCATTAATATTAGCAACTCTTCTTCCTTCCCTTCCACGATAAGATGTATGTTTTGTGTTTTACCTCTTATTTTCTTAAGATATGCTTCCTTTTATTCACAAATGCATTCAATTAATTCATTGTGAACTTCAATGGATATATATGCCCCTTTATTGGCAACCATTGAAGTAAATTAAAAGTTTTTTGGTCGCAAAGTATAATTATTTTTTTCTACTCTATCATCCAGAATATGGACCACCTGATATTCACCAATGCGTTCTGCTACTGATGAGGCATCACTCAGTTCTCTATCAAACCAGATTTCAAATTTATCTCCATTTTAAGAGGATAGAAACTTTACAATTGTGTAGGGCTTCTCTACTTCTGAGAGCTGAGTGAAACAGAGGTCCAGGTTGACGTTGAACTCTATCAACAAAGAATTTGATGAATGAGCACATTGCTTTCTACTAGGCTTATTGATAAATTTAGTATGACAACGACAATCAAGTTCTGTTTAGCATGAAGAAGAGCATGCAATACTTTTGTGAGAGTATGTGGTCCGAATGGAAGAATTGATTGGCTTTTGTTAAGAGTTTTTCATAATCTGCTCAGGTTTTGTTCCAACAATGAAATGGTTTTGCAAATATGATTTTGTATCTCTCACAGTACCTTAAATTGAATTTCTGTAGCTGGTAGCTGCTGGTGCACCTGGAACTAAATTTCCTTCAAGAATAGAGTACAAAATATGTCTCTTTTTTCATGTGGATTTATAACTTCAATAAGATGTAGGAATGATGCTTTTGAGATGCAAATTTGCTGCTTTAGCTCTTCCAAAAGTTTCCACTTAAGTTAGAGGAGAGAGTTTTCCAGGACAGCGCTTTTGTGCAGTTTTTAAAGTAAATTCTTATTTCTTAATAATGGTGCATTCATATATTCAGAAAGGAGAGTGATATAAAAAGATGTAATTGTATGTGATTTTTTTTTTTTGGGCCAGCATAATTGTATGTGAAGTTTACATCCATTCTTACACATATGCTTGTTTTTTTTATTTTTTACTTTTTTTCAATCTACTTTTCAACCTACTCACTTATGTAACCTCTTCCCATATGTTTGCATGGGTCTCCAAGTATTCGGCCCCATAAAAAAAGTTCTTTGAAAGATAAAAGAAGCCTAGTATACATAGATGCAATATATACATATACTTATGTAATATTCCTTTCTATTCTACTTCTAAGATAGAGGAAGAATAGTTTTTTTGTTTTATTTATAAGTTGTCATCAAAATTTTTATCATAAATTTTTTCTTTTATCCTTCATTAATAAGTTATACATGTACATACTCATTTCATTAAAAAATATAAGACACTTTTTTAAGTGAGATGTTTAAAAATACAAGACATTTTAAATTTTTATAATACCTCTTTAATAAATAAACCACTCAATCATTTACCTTCAAGAAAGACACTATATTAAATGAAAACAAACATGAAAAGAGGGTATCAATTTAAAAATAATTAATTAACTTATTTGGATGTTTAATTCGATTAAATATGTCTTATATTTTTTAATAGAAGTAGTATTTCTTTATTTTACAAAATTATTCCGCCCTTGTAAATATGTACAGGATTCAGATTTGTATAGTTATGATCTTAATTAACCTTTAAATCAACAAGTGAACTGTAAATAACAGGATAAGGAATAGTGACACTGCTTTATCTAGCATCATCATATATGTTATTTTAAACTAAATGCTAGTAATACCATTTATAACTTACAAACATTTACATGATAGTGATTGATATATTAATTGATTATTGCATGCTCAAGAACTTAACAATGTGATATCTAGCATGTGTACTATACATATGCATGCAAGCATGTATGTTTATGTGCTTATTCAGTTGTTTCATACGTCCGACTTGGAAGTTCCAACTGTGACATGCCATGTCATTGTCAATTATCACCAACAAATACCAAAGGTAGAAGAACAAGATTGTGATGAAAGCAATACCAATACAGAGAATAGTGTCATTCTCAGAATGGCATTGTCTTCTTTATAGATTGTAAGAGCTTTAACATTGGGTAATGGAAAGTAAAGGATATCCAGTTCAATCTAGGAAAGGTGATTGCAGTTTCAGATTTCAAGAAAACTTGTAATAAATAACGAAGACTGCATCAGTGTGGATGGTGTAACATCTGCCACATGATAATTGCTTCTGACAGCATAAGCTTGAGCAGAAAACCGAAACTGCATTGAGTGTTTGAAATCCGAAACCAAGACGTTTCATTTTGATGTATGTTAAAATAATAATAATAACTGAATCTGAAGTTTGTAAAACCAAAACTAAAACCAATAGTAACGATAGGTGTTCCATTGAGTGCATTTTTGAAAAATGAAACTGCATTTCATTTTGTACTGAAATCAAAAGGGGCAATGGGTATTTCATTATTATCATATATGAAGATTTTGAACTGAGGGGAACAGGCCACGTTTAAATATATGGAGACTTAGAAATGGATATTTCATCAAAAAACAAATAACGATCTTGTAAGAATATTAATATTAAATTAAGACTTTTCAACATTGATGTTCTTAAATTTTAATACTCTTTGTACCACATTTTAGAACTAAAATGCTAATTTAGTATTAATGTTCTTACAAAGTCCTTACTTGTCATTCTTCCTATTTCATTTTGAAAAGTCACTAGCAATGATTGAACCATGAAAGCTATCATCAACATTAAAACATTAAACTATAGTTTGGGATTTGCTACAAACCAAATTCACCAGCATTGATAATAGTCCTTATCAATGCACCTGTCCTCTTGGTATAAGTATCATTTGAAAAAACGGACTAAACTAGATGATTGAACTGTCAACTGGAGTCGTTGATAACTTGATTCAGACCAAAAACCATTTTGATGATAGAGTCGTATTGGACTGAAGTTGAACCGCTATTAAGTCGAAAACTGGAGTTGAACCATGAACCATAACGGCTTTTAAAAAATCTTACGGTTTTAAACATAATATTAAAAAAACTTAAAAATTTAAAAAAATAAACAAATTAGATCCTACTAAAAGTGAGCTTTTTTTTTCAAACACTAAAAATGAACTTTGTTTTTGGATAATATGATTTAAGACCATTTTTTCACAAAGATGTTAATAGTTATAAAAACAAATATAAATGCTTTCAAATTTACTTATATCTAATTTAATCAAGATCTACATATATTTAATAAGTTATGAAATATAATTTATAATATTGTTAATTTATGATCATGTTATATCATTTTATTAACATACTATAGATTTATTTCTTTTATATATATATATATATATATATTTAATACTATTTTTATTTAAGTCAATTAGACCATAAAAACTAAGAATTACTTACTTTTTTGGTTCTTCATTTGGTCAACAAGCAATCTATGACCCAAACTTCTCTTCAACACAACAAGTAATTAGGGGCTTAAACTTCAATCAAGATTCAATTCCTGACAAATGACAATTTCAACTCAACAAGTAATCAAATTCTTAACATTGATGGTTTGGTCAATATAAATACAGCAATTGCTTGTGACAATATCATCTGAAATGACCAAGGACAATAGATTATGGTTAGAGGTGAGAATAGATCAAGCACTTAACAAAAGCCTATAACTTGACCTACTTTAGACTTAGTCTAACTTATTTACTAAATAGGCTCAGGGTTTTAATTAAATTTATCTAATTAAATAAGTCAGGCTTATTTTTTTAAGGCTAGCCCACGAACCCAACAAGCTAGTCTATTTATATATATATATATATATATATTATGCAATATATAACAAATACATTAGTTTCACCATTTGATTTTTTAATCAATCTATTCTTTTTTTATTTCTAGTTATACTTTCAATTATATTAGACTTACATATTAATCCTAATGTCGTTGCTTTATTATTATATTACATCACAATTAGTAAGTCCTTTCAATTATTATATATTATAATTGATATATCAGGTTATATATATTGTATATTATAATAGTCCTGAAATTGAATCTATTTAAAAGCATACTTTTAAATAGGCTTTTAAATAAGCTTTCAAGTTGGCCATGCTTTAAATAGGTTTAGGCCTGTGTTATAAAAAAAAGCTTTATACAGGTTTCAAGCCAAGCTCAGGCCTTTGATTTACCACATATATTCAAGCCTATTTGGCTAAAGTCTAACTCTGCTTAACCTATTTCCATCACTAATTATGATATTCTCTAAATATTTTGGTTACCATCTTTGCATGACTACAAAACTACTAGGTATCTTGGAAGGTTTCAACATTTGTTGGAATGCCAAGTTCTGACTTTTGACCACATATTTCGATACTTGTACACCAAGCCTTCAAATAAAATTTAGATATTATGATATTTAATTATTAAAGCTATCAATTAGGGTTAGTCCAACTCAACGGATCAGTCCTTGAAGGGCTAGGGCTTAAATAGGCTGACCCTATTAAGCACAATTACTTTAGGGCTCCATTTTGGTCAGCCTAACCTTATATTTTTTTTATTTTTCAATTTAAAAATTAAAAAAACATATTTAAAATCCAAAAAAAAGTTATTAAACATAACATTAAGTTTAGAAAAATAAATTTAAGTCAATACACACAATGATAAATTTAAGTTCAGTAAAAAAATAATATTACAAAATTAACATTGATATCAATCATACTTTACTAGCATCATCAGCTAAATCTTGATGATGTTCATTATCATCAACAACAATATAATTCCACCATTCTCCTTGTGAAGCCTCATAAATAGCAAACATATTAAGTTTTTTATACATTCATTTTTCATCCTCATAAAATGAGGCTAGAGTTTTAGAATTAATATAGTATTTAATTTTTTTAATATTAAAAATTAAAAACAATAAAAAAGTGCTTAAAAGGGGTTAGGGCCTACCTTTTTATTTTAGGACTTAAAAAGATCAATTATTTTAAGCCCGACTTATCATTTTACACTATAAAATAGATGTCTTTTCTTAAATTTTTTTAGGCTTAAAAAGACTTGATGTTTTTATTAATGATATCTTCCCAAGATGCAGATACCTTATGACTTTTGGGATGACATAATTTTATCACACTACAATATTTTTCTGTGATCTTATATTAAAAAAAAATTCAACTATAACGCATCGAACCCAGGTTCCTCTGAAGCAGTTCGAATCAAATCTAATACCATTTGGAAGAAAAATCGTTAGTGTAGAAGAATTAACGTTGGGATGGATATAAAAAGTGAATGCCCACGGCTTGCAGTGGGCATGTTAGATGCTCTCCAACTTTACAGCTTTTGCAAAAGTTCAAAGTTTCTATCTAAGGGAGGCAGGCCCCACTTCTACAATGAGTCAGCGTTTGACTTTTCTTCCCTGTTCATTTTCTTGCATCAGATTTTCAAATTCTAAGTACTGTGAACTTTTAGTCAAGTTGGTGGCACTTAAAATTTTGCCAATAACGCTAGCTAACCCACCTCCCTTTTTTTCTTCTTGCTTTGCTTGCACCTTGACATGTTTGCTTTGTTTTTCCTCCAATTGTCATAACATGTATTTGAAGATGGTAAAATAGAATCTATTAAGGAAAAAATGATAAAAATTATTTGAAATAATTTAAACATATAAAGAGAAGGTTATGAAAAACACCAATAAAAAAAGTAGAACAAGTAATTTTAAATCTTATAAAGAGAGATTAAAAAAAACTTATAAAAGTTATTGAACAAGATGCCTTAATTAATAATATTTTTAAAATTTTAATTAATGATAGAGTATAATAACATCAGGCAATTTATATAAGTAATCCCAACTAATAAGATAAGGCTTGTTATTATTGACAATGACTTCTTCATGTGCCTCCTATCAAGACATGCATTGGCGTTTAATTCCCGGCAGGATTTAGCTGAATAAGAAACGTGGTTTAATTCCTGAGCAGTGAGCACTGTGTTTGGCTATTTATTACCAATTCAAGATACAAGAATACAAACCAAATAAAGACACCTATCCAATACAAAGAATACTCTGGGAAGGAAAGAGGTCACAACGCACAACACTTGGCATGTGAGAGAATGCACATGAAAGGAAATAAAAACAATAAAAGCAATAGAGAAATGTAAAGAATGCTTTAACACCTGAGAATTCCAAAAGAAAGGTTCAATTTATTATTTGGTCACGAAGTGTCGTTCATTTTTTCTACCAAAGTATCCAGAACAAGGGCTAGTTAACATTCAATATAGTGCATTCAGATGCTTCTAAAGTTTTATATTGTTTTTCCTTGCATGCAGATTTCAAATTCATCTCCATTTTGGAGCTCTGCATTGGTGCGGGGCATCGCCACTTCTGAGGCTTGAATGGAACAGAAGGTTAGATTGAACTCTATTAACAAAGAAGTTGATGGACGTTGCTATTAAAAGGAACGATCGTTAATGAAATGAAATAGAATGGAGCAAAGCAGAACAAAATTTTTTATTATTTAAAAGTTTTATGATAGAAAGGAATGATTTTACATAATCATGACAACATTTAAAAAAAAAAAATCATGCTCATTAAATAATTATAATATTTGTCCAATAAAAAATAATAATAATAATTAAAATTAACGGTCAAATAAGATACTCAAGAATTAAGAATAGAAAGAGAAAGCAAGTAACAGTGCTATTCAAGCAAACATACCTATTGCATAAGAAGAAAACACACCAGAGTCATAGTGTTGAAAGGGTGGAGAGTGATGGCAAGATCAAGCGGGAGAGATATGACGGAAGGTAGGGTTGTGTACTATACTCAAATGCCTGTTAGCCCGGCCTTGCCAGAACCATTCGAGTCTATCAGGCCGGGCATCAACAAGGGCCAAGCCCTGCCCTGCCCAAACTTGTGCAAGTTTTTTTGTTTTATTTTTTTGTAAATAATACTTATCTTATGAGCCATGGCATTATTTTTTATTAAAAGTTATCATGAATTATATTATTTTTATAATCTTTTAAACATTTTTTATCATTATAATTTTTTAAATCTCTTTCAAAATTTAAAATTTATTTTTAACTTATTATTATGTAAAAATAATTGACAATTGCTGTTCACTTGAACTTTTAAAAAATTACTTTGATTATAATATTATTTTTATGAAGAATATATTTTAAATAATAATAATATTAATATTAATATTAATATTTTTTTTCAAAGAAAACTTATTTTATATAATTTTTCAAAAAAAAAACTTGAAAATAGTTAATCAGGTTAGCCTGGTGCCCGAATATGCATCTGGCAGGGCACTGTACTGTGCAAGGGTGATACCTAACCCAACCTTACCTATGTGCAGCTCTAACAGGAGGTGAGAGAGATGGCTAGAAAATGAAAATAATAGATTGTTTTTATTATGACAGAAGGCTAGAGGTAATTTGTAAATGAAATAATTATATTATACCACTCCATCCTTGACCCCCCATTTTGTAGGGGACAAAAAATTTGAGTTGTGGGTGGCAAAGGAGGGCTTTAAAGTTTAAAGACTCTTTCTTGCATTCCATCCCTCTTTAAAAAAAACTCATAAATATTCTTAAGCTTTTTAGCCATCCCACTCTATTCCTAAAAGTAGATTACCGATCTTTTTTTTCGATTCAAACAAGCACAGGGCACTAAGGCCTCATATTAGTATATACATAATCAAAAATAAACTCAAGTGGACCTGTGAAGATTACCAAATGCACTATTTGCTTTAGAGCTTCCTTCGCTAGGGAATTCAAAACTTTGTTAGCCTCTCTACTACACCATAATAGGTTAACATGCCAAGCTCTTCCTCTCAAGCTGTGAATCTCTTCAATGAATTCTCGAACAGGATGGTTGTGGTGTTCATCATTCTGCAACACAGTGATAGCCTCCATACAGTCTATCTTTATTTCGATATTTCTCCAACCCATATCCCAAGCTCTTTTCAATGCCCATAATATACCCCATAGCTTAACATTTAAACTGCTACCCGGCCAATATGGTAAAAAAAGCCACTTAAAACCTTCCCTGTGTGGTCCCTAGCAACTCCACCGCACCCAATGACCTTACCATTAGCTCCACCGGCGCCATCTGTATTAAATTTTACAACTTCCATCATCTACGCTCTCCATCTCCATTTATCTCTATTGAACTCTTTAGACAAAAGGTCATGTTTGGACCAAGACATCAAGGCTTGCACTTGAGCCAAAACTACCAAAACCACACTATTCTTCCGTTGAAAAACATAAATTTCTACTTATCCAAAACTGTCAACAAAGAATAGCGAACCAAATGCCCCATTGACAACCCTTAAAAAGTATCCCCTGAGATAAGTTCTACTCAATCCATTCAATAACATTATCAAAGACATTAAACTCTAACTTCAACTCCTTCAAAACCAACCTTATCCAACATTCAGAAGCTAACTTACGTTCTCGGAGGATATGCATGATGTCCTCCTTACAGTTTGGGCATAAAGAGCATTTATCATCTACTGAAAAACCTTTTATTAACTCGTAAGGAATTCGTCATGAGTCTATCTCCAACACACAACCAAAGAAAGGTCTTGTTTTGCTGGGACACTTGTGCTTTCTACACTTTCTTCCACAAGCTTTTACATGAAATGCCACTATCTAGACAAAGGCTCTTGTAACCTGATTTCATATTAAACTCTACATCATTCGACCACCTCCATCTTAGACTATCATCTCTACGATTGCTTCTGAGAGAGTAAGAAACTATTTTTATTTTATTGTTTTGAGAACTGGTGTTTTGTAAAACATGTTCTGAGAACAAAAAAATTAATGAAAATTGGTATTTTTCTCATTGTTCCTTATTCTCTAGAACAATAATCACAAAACACTTAAAAATTATTTCCATTTTTCTATTATCCAGAATAATTTTTTTTTTGTTCTTCAAAATACTTTTTGAAAATACGTTACCAAATAGATTTTTTTTGTTCTCTTATTCTAGAGAACAGAAAACTATTCTTAGAATAGGTTTCCAAACAGGCCTTAAATTTCTCTAGGCATACCTTCAGGCAAGTACTCATCGAATTTATCTCTAACCAATCCTCCAAAAAGTGACAAGTAATTCTCTACTAAGTCATCACATATCTCCTTCGGCACTTATTTGATAGCATAAGTCAACAAATTCTCATGGTGTGGTAGCCAGCAATCCTTCTAGAATTTAATTTTATTCCCTCTACCAATCTACCAAGCAATTTCATAGTGTCCGTCCAAGCTTCAAAAATACCTTTCCAAGCACTAGACTTACTTCTATGAGATTCTACTTTCGAAATAACATATTCACCACATTTGTATTTTTCTCTCATAAATTTCATCCATAAAGCATCACAACAGTAGATCAAACCCCATCCTAACTTCATCATAAAGGCCTTATTTTGTCTATCAATCATCCTTAAACCTAAACCCCTTCATCCTTTCTTGTACACACATCATCCCAAGCTATGAGATAGAGTTTCCTTTATGAGTTAGATCCTCCCCAAATAAATTTTCGACACTTCTTATTAATCTCATTGCAAGTATGTGTTGGTAACGATGTAGATTGCATAAAGTAGGAGGGAATGGCAGCAACCATTGAAGAGCATAATGTATAACAGCTAAAGATAAAAAATGACCTTTCCAAGATGACAATCGACTGTCCATCTTATTCAACACATATTAATATGTTGATTTAGCAACCCTCATATGGTTCAAAGGGACTCTTAAATACTTACCAAGATTCAGAGTGGAAGTAAAATTCAAGAAGTTACTAATTTCATTTGCCTGTGTACGCTCTACATTTTCAGAAAAGAAAATTCTAGATTTAGAGCTGTTAACCTTTTCACCAGAAACATTGCAGAAGTCTTCAAGGCAAGCCTTAATCATGCCTGCTTGGTCTGCAACATCTTAGAAATTTAAAGCTGATTAACTAAGTTTAATAAGGGTAATTCAGTCTATTAATGTTGTGCGTGGCCAGAGTAGTTTAATTTGTGTAATTGATTGTGATTTCAGCCTTAAATGCGGGTTTGAAGTGAAGTCGAGCCATTCGACCATCAAAAGGCAAGAAAGAATTGAAGAAGGATTCTCTGTGCCATATGCCTCGCACATAGAGGCGTCCAATGAAGGGTGAGCCTTTTTATGCTATGCGCCGTAATGCACAGCTAAAATTCTACTTAAACCAATTCATGTCTGTTCGAAAAATCAAAAGAGAAAAGAGGGAGGAATAAAGAGCATATCCATTGCTTTGCCAGGGCACAAATTTAGGAACCATTAAAGATATTTTGAAACTTCCCAACTCACAAGATAAGTACATTATGTCGTCCTCTTTCCTTTTTCTTCCATTTTTATGAGGAGTTAAGTTTGGGTTTAAATTGGAAGAGTGATTTTCGATCTCTATGAGCTATGGGTCCTAACCCACTGACTAAAATGGATATAATGAGAATAGTTTAGAATATTTAAACCCTAATTAATGATTTTGAGAGTTGTTGATGGTTGGGGGCCATTAATACCCAAAAATGACAATAAATAAAGTTGTTGGGAGTGTTTGATGGCCATCAATAGTGGGTTAATAGGTCATTAATGACAATGTGAGTTGGGACCTAATAAACTCATTGAGTATGAGGGGTAGTGAGTTTATAACTTTGATAAAAAGGGAGTATGTGAAGTTATGATGTTAAAAATTGTCCAAAAATGAGGTAATGATGTCATCCTTGTGATATGATTATAAATTAACCCAATTGGCATCATTCAAGCTTGAGAAGAAACTTTAAAAGTTGGTATTTTGAGAGATAAATCTTTGACCTCTTAAAAATTTAAGGTAACCGAAAAAAATCTTGTTTGTATAGTTGTATGTTAATTATTTGTTAATTAAACTAAATTATTTAAAAATTTATTTGAGTGCTTTAGAACCCATTAATGCAAATGTTGCAATATGATATATTGTGGTATGAATTTTGTAAAGAAGTGTAGCGAAATAATATGCATGTTTGTTCATTTGTGACTAATGTTGATGTTTGAGAACATGTCTTTATGGAAATGGTAAATATGTGATGATTAGCATGTGGAGTATAACAGAGAAAGGAATTTGTGAATATGATGTGATGTGATTAATTGTGCTAAAATGATATCAAGTGTAATATAAGCCTATTATGATCATTAGTAGGAGTTCACCTAGGAAGAGGAGTAGTTTGGTAAACTCATGCGGTACTAGTGGCTTACCATTGGACTTGGAAGCTTGCCTTGGCACCGATCGTTGGAATTAAAAGGTAGCCATTGTCCCATAATTGATTTAGAACTATCCCACTTATTCTATGAGGAACTCGAATCTAACTAATAATCTCCACCGATTTATGAGAAGGCTAAATTAAAGATATAACACCTCATAATTGTTAGTATTAAGGGAAACTGCGGTATACAAGTGAATGAGTTAACCCTGGCCCGATAGCTCCTCACAAGTGAAAGGCTGGATTAGTCCTAGATACGAACATAGCTACCGATAGCCAATGGTTTCATGTTAGAAGTAACAGGAGGATATAAGGTTAGCATTGATCATGCATTTGTACTTCTAATCATATGGTTGTTATTATTGTAGTCTGACATGTTTTAAGGGCATGGTTATTATTTTTACGACCCCAATATGTGAATAATTGTGATATATCCAATGATTACATGCCTAATCACATGATTGTTATTATTGTAGTCAAGCATATATTGGCTATATGTATATGATGTTTAAAGGTATTGTCATTTACATCTATTTTTAATAAATATGCAATTGTATACGCTAAGTTGACCTTAGTTACTGAGTGGTTGTACTCACTCCTTTTCTACAATATTTTCAAAGCATAGCTCATCGAATCAGGATCGAGAAAAACGACCGGAGGCATAGGATTTGAGTAAATCCTATTTGTAGGCCTCTTAGTTTTAAATTATGTGTATTTTGTTAGTTAATTTGCCAACTAAGATTTTATTATATTATTTTTTTTCTAATTGCATTATAATTAAGAATATCTTGTGTATTTTTGTCCTAAGCTAGTAAGATGTAATTGTAAAGTTTATATATAAGGCCAAAATACTAGTGCAAGTAGGGTAAAATATATTTTAGTTGTTTAGGATGAACATTGATGATTTTATGCAAAATTATCTTCCCCTTATGTTTTGTGAATAGAGAGGTTAAGGTTGCATTTATGATATATGTGTGTTGGAATGGTTGTGGTGTGTTGCACGAGCTCTAAATGGCCCATTGAGTGTGGTCTAAGCATTGGTATAGGCTTTTGACACACGTATTGAAGTTTGGATACCCTAATTGTGAGTTTTTTTAAAAAAAGGAGTGAAAGTTGAAAAGAATGTCTAACTTTTACTAGAAATATAATTTGGCTGTCAAACTTGTACCATTAGCTAGAGTTAGAAGAAAACTCTTTATAAACACCTAGATTACATCAATCGAACGTCAGACGAAGAAATGAAACATATCGAAAGTTTGTCCTTAGTGCTGTCATTTGACAACAAAATTTGCTTTCAAATTCATGTAATGCGTCACAGCACATGACATATAAGCAACACGCCACAACGCAAGAGTGTTGAGCCACAACACATGTACTGTTTAATGTTTGGAATCTTTCTTTAATTCCCATGCTTCCACATATAATTTGAACTCTAATTTGGAAATATTGAAAATGTATAGGAGTATTTCGAATATTGAAAACTTAAAATTCCATTTGTATAAATTGATATATTTGATTAATTACATTATTGTTTGGCGATTGGGGAGGATTAGTAAGAAAAACCTTATTGGTCTCTCCCCCGATTTTACGTGGTCCATGCTAGCCTCAGCAAAAAGCAACAAACCATCCACAAAGAAAAGATGGGAAGTGCCTACCCCCTTCCTTTTTAATTTGAAAGGCAACCAATTTTCATTATCCACTTCACCTTGAATCATGTGTCCTAATTTTTTCATAACTAAAACAAAAAGATATGGAGAAATAGAATCTCCTTGTCTTAGTCCTCTATAAGGAAAGAAATTTTCCCCTTTCCCCCCATTCCATAAAACTTGCATTACAGCGGTAGAAAGGCACTTAGAAATTAGATCAACAAACCTTGCAAGAAAATTAAGCTCATCAAGGCACCAAATCACAAAACTCCATTTAACCCTATCAAAAACTTCCTCCAAATCAATCTGCAAAGCCATAAAGCCAAGCTTACTTTTACACTTACAAAAGGAATAAATTATTTCCTAAGCCATAATGATGTTATCAGTACTCTGCCTCCTAAGAACAAAGCTACATTGATTTGGAGCAATAATTTTATTCATAATTCCTTTCAACTGATCAGCAAGAATTTTGGTCACAGCCTTATAAACAACGTTGCATAGGCTGACAGGCCAGAAATCCTTCATAGTCTCGGGAATCTCAATTTTTGGAATTAACAAAATATTAGTGTCATTTATACAGTTCACAAACTCAGGTTTTGAAAAATCTGCTGCACAAGAAGAAACCCCGATCCCCCAACCACGTCCCAGTGATGTTGAAAAGATAGAGGATTTAAATTGAATTTTTAACAATACAACACATGATCAGTTGTAAATTGAAGAAAATTTGATTTTTTAATGAGCCAAGCGAAGTTGCATCAGTTAATAGATGAATACCAATAGGGTAAAACAACCACCAAGAATCAAGCTCAAGATAAAAGGTCAATGCAACTCTTCAGACAAATTACCAGACAAACTCGTCATTTTTATACAGCAAAGTAACATTTTTCATCTCATCTATATATTCTTTCATGTTTCAGATAGAAGGGAAATACCTAATTTCATGGTATTAACTTTCTTGACTCAGCCAAAGAGGGGATTTGAAGAAGATCCTTCCGATCGAGGAAAGTGAAAGATAGGATCCTCATCAGGACTTGTGAATCGAATGTCTTCCTCACTGGATTTCTTCCTGTACACATATATTCCACTCCATTTTGGTGAGGATATTCCACGCCTGCTATCCCAATCATCTGCATAGTAGTTTAGGAAATCCAAGTAGCAGTACACCTCCACACGGTTCCATTCACGGTCTAAAATTACACCATTGAGTTTCTCCTCAGGAATTAGATGCTGCAAATCAAACAGAAAGATATGTTGTGATGTAATTGATGCATGAATTGCTTCATGGTATGGAAAGCCAACATCTACTCCATTGATCCAGACATTAATATGCAGCTCAAGCTGGTCGTGATATGGGTCCGCAATTGATGCAGCAAAACACACAGCCATGTTTGGGAATTGCTTTCGGATCCAAAAAGACACTGAATCTCCCTCAGTGCAGTGGTCAAGCCATTCCGGTGTCCTGTCTTCTTCTATTGTAATTTTCAAGCCATCAATCTCATGCAATGCCTAATACAGAACAAGAGAAGACAAGAACCAAGTTATTATTATGCCTCTCAAGAGAGTGAGGAAGGGACATTTAGCGAGACAGAAAGAAAAAGAAATTGGGAGAACTTTCTAAAGAGCAATGAATATTCTCCATTAGTGAGAAGTTGAACTGTGTATTGAGAAAAATTATATGCTTCTGTCTACACATTCTTCTAATGAAAGAAATTAGGCACCTAAGATGATGCAGTGAGATAGTGATTGGCTGAGGTGCAGTGAAATGATATCCATTTTTTGAGACGTGGAGGAATAAGATAATAAAAAAGTGAGAGTAAAGTATAATCGTGAAAGAGACTTGAGGCTATTAGGTTTAGTATGCTCATATCCATCTTTTTGAGGAATAACTTGTTTTTAAATTAGTATTTTTGTGTGTAGTTATTTATGCAAATAGTACAAAAATAAAGGGTCTTGAAAACTTTTTCCTTTCCCAATAAGATTAATGTCATATATAAGCAAAACATACAAGAATATCATAACTTGGGCCGTAGAACAGTAACATTTGATAAAAACAGGACAGCTCCAACAAGGAGAAAAGAAAAAATCGTACAAGAATAGAATTCATCATTTCACGCTTGTTGGCATTAGCTTTTTTCTATTTGAAGTGCTCTGTAAGAAGCCATAGAAATACCATCAAAAGTAAGACATGGGTGTATAGAGAGAGAGAGAGATTAACCTGATTGAGTAATATTTTCCGAGACTCTGAGCTTAAATGTGAGTACCAGTTTACATTAACTAACTCCAATTCTTTGATGTTTGGAGAAATCCCTCTAACTTCCTGAAGCCTCAAGCACCTTGTAAGTTCTAATTTTTGCAACCCAGCAAGGTTTTTGAATGACAATGGCAGTTCTTCTATGCCACTATAGTTTAAATTAATCTCTCTTAAATTTTCCATTGTTCCTAATATTTCTGGAAATTTCTGAAGGCTCTCGCACTCTGAGAGGTCAAAATATTCAAGAGAACTTAACCAGATGCTCAGAAAGGTCCTGAGCTTCCTGCAGTTCTTAACACTTAGCCTTTTAAGTTTACCAAGAAAACCAACTGAAGGATGAACACTAATTAAATCTTTGCAGCCTTCCAGCCATAATTCATTCAAATTTGGGACTTCAGACAAGTCAGGAATTCTTTTTACACGTTGGCAGCCTCTGAAATCCATGACACATAGAGACTGGAACATCTGCAAAACAATATTAAAAGTAACCAGTCTTAGTATTTTGTAATCATAACAACATAAAACAATGAAAAGCACAAAGAATGATATAGACATGCATGAAATAGATAAAACTTGAAGAATCTACATGAAATTAAAAAGCACAATGTTGTATCTAGTATGGATGTTTGACACGTGCCCACAATTTTAGGAATCTTTATGCTTCATAATAAATAAATAAAAAAATATTGTTGAGCAATGGCCAATACTCTACATGCCTTCAGGGATTCAGTCAGCATGAAACAACTTTCCGGCATCCTCAATATAACTAGTTGCTTTGGGTTGAAATGACATGGTAGATGTGAATAAGGATATCCCTTCCAGTCTAGCACTTTTAAACTACTTGGGAGATACTTGGGACTTGTGGAAAATCGTGCATTTCTAATGATAAGCATCATAAGGTTTGACATCTTTTTAAATGCCATTCCATCCCATTTAACCTCTTTATCTCCAAGCATGTCCAGATTTATGGCTTCAATCTTCTCAGTTCCCTTTCGAACCAAATCATAAGTTCACCACAAAAACTGTTAGATGCGTTAATAATTGAAACAAGTTCATAAAGAAATGTACAGATTCTAACCAATTTCTAATAAATAGTAGCTTATTCAAGGAAGTAGAAGAGGGGGAAAAATAGATGCAATTGAGATTGCTTGAGTAGGGGATTTAATGCTAGGCAAAACTTGAGAAAACTATTAAAAGTAAAGAAACAACATACAAGCACATGACTCTAAACTTACTTTGTTCTCTTCTAAAATGGAAATAATGTCTTCATTGAGCCACAACCTAGACCGTTTTTCAGGCTCCTTTGGTGACTGCCGCCGGACAATTTCCTTGCCCATTCCTTGAATCAAGTCATGCATTGTCACAAAACCTGAATCAATCTTTACGAGACATTTATCAATCAACACCTGAATAGCATATTTTGGGCATCTACCACGGGCCGATAGGGCCTTTGTGACATATTCCAATGTGTCACCTTTAAAGCAACAGGAAATGTCTAGAAAAATTTCCTGATGATATTCTTCCAAAGCATCATAACTTATTTCAAGTATCTTTCAGATATTTTGATCGGGAATTAACCGCCACTCATCTAATGCAGAATTCCAATAATTTATTCCTCTGTTGAACAAGTTGGAACCTAAAACTTCCAAAGCCAATGGAAGACCAGAGGCATATTGTACAACATTGTCTAATTTGTCCATGTAACTTTGCTCAGCCCTATTTTGTTTAAAGGCATTCCATTTGAGCAGTTCAAGAGCTTCTTCTGGATTTAAACTCTCTACATCATAGATTTTGTTAACACCATGTGTTTTTAGCAAATGTTTATCCCTTGTTGTTATAATGATTCTACTACCAGAACATAACCAATTAAGTCCCCCAGCAAGAGCGTGCAATTGCTTGAGCTTATCAACATCATCAAGAACTATAAGAACCTTCTTTTTGCGGAGCTTGCGTTTTATCATTGGGATTCCTTGATCGACATCCCCGACGTTGATAATTTCCCCAATCACATTATAAAGGAGCTTTTGTTGGAGATGTAATAGGCCATGCTTTTGTGAATCTTCTCGAACATTAGCAAGAAAACTAGAGCTATCAAATCGGCCAGCAATCAAATTGTATACTGCACGAGCAATTGTTGATTTGCCTATTCCGCCCATGCCACAAATCCCTACCATTTGGACTCCCTCAGACTGAACATCCAAAAGAGAGTTTACTTGTAGCACTCGAGACTCAAGTCCAACTGGATAGTGAGCAACATGTAGAGGTTCACGGTCAATCCTCCTAGACACCTCTTTAACGATTTTCTGAATAAAACCACTTTCGTATTCTTGCCTGGCTCAATAAGAAATTTTGTGAAAGTTCATATCAATCAAATTATTTTGCAACATCAATACGTGCCAAATGCATTAAATCAAACATATAAACACAAAACAGCACTTCAAATATAAAATTTGAAGTCTTCATGTTCTGAAATGTCCATGCTTCTTAACGTCTTAGAGATTAAACATGTGATACTGATTGACCAACCGTCAAACACACTGTAAGCCATGCTACATCTGCCAAGAATAAGCACGTGCTTTGTTTACTCGTGTCGAACTCATGACTAACACTGGAATCAGTCGAAATATAAGATTTTTAAATTTTGTTTAGTCATAATGTGTGCCAGTGTTTTGTGCTTCTAAAACAAAAATCAAATGACAAATAAATTTAAAAAAAAAATGTATCAGACAAAATACAAGAAATGAGAGTTACTTTCAATATCAAATAAACGAATAAAATAAGTAAAGCAAGGAAGAATAATATACTCAGATACCCAGGTTTGAAAGTGAAACCGGAGATATCGGCAACATCTTGCAAAGCCTTTCTCCACTTTTGCACCTTATCCTTGTCATTCTGGAACCTTGTATCATACTGAGCGAACGCTTCTCCATAAATTTCTTTCTGATGCCGTACTTCCGACGGTTCCACGTTGTAAAAAACAGGCAAAACCAATCGACCATTCCCCTTTATACAATCAAGGATCTGAACAAGCCCATCTAAACAAAAGGTTGAGGAAGCATAGTTCCTAGAGAGAACAATGATGGCAATTCTAGACTCACTGATTGCATTGAGAAGGGCTGGAGTAATCTTTTCTCCTCTTCGAAGCCCCCTGTCATCCATAAAGGTATCGATGCTCCTTTGATCCAGAGCGTTATAGAGATTTCTTACAAAATCAAAGCGAGTATCTTCCCCTCGGAAATTGAGAAAGACATCGTAAGTCCATTCGTAGCCGAACGTAGAGGAAGAGAGAGAGGAAAATGATCTCGATCTCTCTGCCATGGGAGCTAGTTCAGAATTCAGATTGGTGTTGCTGCTGGACTAGAGAGGTCAATGCTTCAAAGTTTCTGCACTAAAAAGGAATCAATGAAAACGGAACACAAAATTAAGAAACAATTCCATTGGCGTCCGCGCGCTCAAGCCAATGAGGGATGCAGATCCTCTCAGCAGCACCTTCCCTCAGCGTCCCACATCACAGCCCTCCAATAAACATTCAATGTTCTATATTTTGCCGAATCATCTGATATAAAAATAATTTTATTTTAAAAATTAATTTCCATTAAATTAATTTTTATTTCATTTTTTATCTTCAAAATTTATTTTAAAAAAGTAATCTTCAAACTCTAACTTAATTTATTTAATAAAATTTTTAAAAAAAATTTACAAAATAATTTAAATTTTAAACAAATATTTACAATTTAATTTATTTAAGCTTTGACACAATTTAATTTATTCAAATTTTGACATGATTTATTTTAGAAAATTTACAGGATAAATCAAACTATAAATAAATATTTATAATTAGGTTTATTCAAAATCTAATATGATTTATTTTAAAAAATTTAAAAAAATTAAAATAAGTTAAAAGAATTAATTTTTAAAATAAAATTATTTTTATATCAGATGATATGATAAAATATAAAACATTGAATGTTTATTGGAGGGCTGTGATTTGAGATGCTGAGGGGCGCTGACAGAAGGCGCTGCTTGGAGGATCTGGACCCAGCCAATGAGTTCGCCTTAGCTTGCCAATTGTTGATGTCGAGACAAGGGAGACAACCACTCCAGCGAGTGATAAATTTTGATAAACAAAAATAAAAGGGAGAATTGCTCAAAAATGCCCTGTTGAAAAGTTTTTTCCCCCTAACGTCCCTGACTTCAAAGGAAATAAGCTTAACTGTAAAATGACCAAAATGCCCATAGCAAGTTGAGTTGGACAAAAAAGAAAGAAAGAAAGAAAAAAATTATTTTCCACTATATGCAAATTTCTTCGGCAATTTCTTTCCTTTAATTGCAAAAGTGACCCTCCCATGCACAAGTTTTTCCCACATCTGCAAGATATTTTTCAATTATATGCAAATTTCTGCGACAATGTGCAAGCTTACCTTACCGTGTGCGTAAACTGTAAAGTATCTCCAACAAGATGCAATGTTTTTTCAGTTATATGCAACGTTCTTCCAAAAGTACACAGTTGCTTAAACTACATGCAATTTTTTTTTTTTATTATGTGCAAAAGCCATCCACCATATTTTATATTTAGGGTCTGGTTTTAACAAAATAATATATTTTTAATGTTTAGACTTATTATCTTGAAATAATATTTAAAATTTATTTTAATCTTAATTTTAAAATTTTAAGATCCACAAATTTTAAAAAAAAAAAAATATTTGAGTCTTCTACATTTTTAAGTATCCAAAAAAGTATATTTTTTATTTTTTGATAAAAAAATTTTTTTAAACTAAAATAAAATTTGATTAAAAATAAAAATTTAACAATTAAGATATTCAGACTACCTCAAATAAGCTTGAATCCCAAGAGTATTAGGATCGAACTTCACTATATAGCTATTTGATAAGTTCAAACTAATTATTGGCTCTGCTTGAATTAAACTTAGCCTGCTCAAATTACCAACCTTAGATTAAAGGTCCTAGTTTTAAGCTTGTGGTTTGATTGTCTATTGTCCATTGTCCAGGAAAAAAAATGTCATGAAATGACAAAACATTAAAGAGGATATATCCGCATTGAGTAAAAATAAGAAAAAATTTAATTATGTACTCTTCACAATTTCGACTCAATTAAAATTCACGTATTGAAGTTAATTAAAAAAAATTACTCCTTCATTTTTGACTCAATATAACTTAATCTTTATAATTTTAATTATTTAAAATATTAACCTCTATTTTTTAAAAAATAAAATTATAAAGACTAAAATTATTTCTTCAAACTTAAATACTAATATTTTAAACTGCTAAAATTCTAGGTCTTAGTTACCATAAAGTTTATGGATTAAATGTCAACCCAATCAAAATTATAAAGATTAAATTATATTCAATTAAAATTAAAAAAATAGATTACAATCGAATCAAGACTCTAAAATTAAATAATTTTTTTTTCTACAAATAAATAAACACCACAGAAGAACATTTGGACTTGCTCCCCAAGTTTGGCTTTGCTTGCTGTTTTAAGAATCTCAGACTTCTGGATTAGTTTTTAAGGCTTTATATTATTTTCAAGAGAAGTTAAGCTTACATTCACAAACCTTGAGTCAGCTTCTAGCCCAAGACACCTAATTTATTATTATATACCCTTATTTTCATTGTGTTGTATAATATACAACAAATAATATATAATTGATATTTATTAGGATAACATTGTAAGAGGACATACAATCAAAAGTCTTTACTCTTGTAAAACCCTAACTAAACAGTTAAAAAGCATCAATCTTCAGTGTTTTGATAGGATTATGAAAGCGTAAGAGCTAAACTCACGCCATTTTCCTCACGAGTCATCAACCACCCCTGGATTGGAATTTGCTACGTCAAAAATCTTCCATTGCAGAAATCCGAACCATTACTTCTAACCTGGGGTAGATAAGGACCATCCAAAATATGAGAAGAATTAGGGCAAAGTAGAATTAGGTAAGCCTGATCCCTTATGACTGTTGAGCAGTGAAGCTCCACGTTAAATTGTTATCAAGAAAGAAATGCAGCGAGCAAACCAGCCACAAGCAGATACAGTGATTCCCAAATCCTAATAGATCAAGGAAACAAACAGTCCTATACCATGGATTATTTGAAAGAAAAGAAGATAATTTAGCATGCCTGAACGTGAGCATGTAAAAGCATCATCATCATCCTAACTACCCTTTCCCTATATTCCCAATTGTTTCTCCAGTCAACAAGTCAGCTTTACAGGTTGAAGCTCCCTCTTGTTCTAAGGAAGACTACTTGGATGTTTGCCAGACATAACATAGAGCAATTGAGCTAAAACATTCTTGTCTGTATTTCATGATGCAGAAGCCTCACATCACACCACAACACAGCCAGGCATACAGACTTCCAGTAGGAGACAATCCAACCCACTCACCACTTTTCATCATCCACTTTCTTTCCTTTTCTTTTCTTTTCTTTTTGATTTTTTTCCTTTTTTTACATAAAATATGTAAGAACACCTTGGAATCGATCATGATTGGCGGTTTCAGTTAAGGAGAAGCCCATTCAAAGTAATGGCAGCGGGCGCCTCTAGCTGCAGTCCAATTTCCACAGCCAAAGAAGAGGCTTCCTTGCTTGGGACCTGGCTTCCTCACCATTCCCCTACTGCTTTTCACCCCACAGAAACAGCAAAGGGTGATACTGAAACATAGGGGTATTCATATCCTTTACTTTGTAGGGATGATGAGGGAAAACACTGATGTGCTCCGGCAAATGCCCCCGCATCAGTGATCGATCAGCAGCCTGCCACATAATGGAATTTGTGATCGAAAATCTAAAACCCCTGTGCATGAGGAGTGCCAGCAGGCGAGCAGTGTTTTTGGCATCATCCAAGCCACAGTGAGCCCGGCCTTGCCAAGCCAAGCCTGCCATCTCAACAGCCTCCTTTAGATTGCACCTTGCAGCACCATATACTTCACGGAAAGGAATCTTTAAGTTGATCCAGCTAATGAAAGATAAGCAACAGAAAAAGCTCAAGTCAGCCAAAAATGAAATTCAGATAGACATTGAAGGCATCAATCAACCCACTGCTGCAGCATTTACCGGTTGAAATAAGGAGGCTTCCGTATCTTCTTAAAACGGCACTCGGATTCCAGCATCACTCGACAGTCCCAGTTAGACCATGTAACAACAGCAAAGTTGGTGTTCTTTATTCCTTTTTTCTCAAGCCATTTATCATGCCTAAGGAGAGCCTCGCCCAATGTAACCCCTCTGTCCACCTGAACCACACAGTCAGAATGCAATTAACAATCTACACTGCATGGACGGGAATAAAAAGCTTAATGAAATAGTTGAGGAGCTACAAATAGAATAGCAAGACACAAAAGTAGAAAGAGCATTGTGGTATTTCTACGGAACTAGGGTCAAAGACAACTTTTGGTCATATGATGCTTCCGGGATTACATTAACTTCACCAACATACAATCAAGCATCAAACAAGCTTCTAGAAGCAGGATCTTTCTAGTTTCACTACAGCATTCAACCCACGTTGTGTGACACAATCCATCCTTACTTAGAAGAGCTAAGCATTTGAGCTTTCATATAATGTAACACCTGGCCTAGATTACCAAGGACAAACTGATTTATTAAATTTTTATAAAGAACACTTTATATCATACTGACTGGAACCCGATGGTCAGTGGAACACCAAACAAAAATTCTTATAGAGAAGCATGCAATTTGTGAGGACACACCCAATGTCCATCAAACGCCCAAAAAAAACTTACAAAACATCTAGCTCGCTGCTTCACAATGTAAAAACAACTGTGCAGCTACTTCTAATCTTGAATTAAAGCAACACAACACACAAGATTCAAGCCTTTTTGGGTCTACAAAAACTACAGTACATCACAAGTCGCCCAGTTAATCTAATTGAGTCGCCCAGTCCAAATAAAGAGAGGAGTTCGGTTTTCCACAGAGATTGTTGTGCTAGGAGTTTTTGTTTGAAAAATGGTCAAGAACTGAACGACTTCAATTAAGCTAGTAGCTAGGAGAATTGAGTGTCCACATTCTCCTGTCCCAGATTAGAAGGCAGAATAGCAGAATCAAGCAAATCCAATAAGGACACCAATTCAGATAGTTTTTTATCAAACAAGTTTCTAGAGTTATGGAAAACCAAACAATATTGGAGTACTAGTTTGGCATAAGTCAATGACAACCATCCATTGACCTTCGAACTAAATTAAGCTATAAGTTGACATTGTCTGTACCAGAGTTTTATAACCAAAGGACTTTCATGCATGGGGCTATGTAAAATATTATTAGAAAACAATTCATATGCCTTCACTTAATAGTTTAATGTTTTGGATTGAAGTGATCTTTCAAATGGTATCAGATCACAAGGCATAGGAAAGCCTGTGATATGTTGAAGCTTAAGACAAAAGCTTTCACATGAGAAGGAGTCGAAAGATTATAACTAAATTCTCTGTAAGTCTTTGATTAGTACTTTAAGTAGTAGTTGAAAATTGGCATACTCCTAAGAAATAAACTTCCAAGGACTCGCATGAGAGGCATTAGTCATAATTTCCATTTTTCTTCCAATACAATCCACTAACATGAATTAAAACTGATTTCCCAAAATGAATTCCTGTACAATGTCCTTATCCTAAAGGCAGTTCGCAATTTCAATAGAATACTTCAATTTTCTTGCTATTCAAATGGTTCCAAAAGGCAAAAAAATTGCAGCTTGTCATATTTGAATTCATTCGCCACATTACACATGGATAACTAGAGAAATCTTCAAGGTATCACCCTGGTTAAATCTGTAAATCATAAGTGAAAGAAAATCATAGTTCAGTTCTGTATGCTAATATAACCCTACCAAAGAGGAAATATAGTCAAGGTCTGGGAGAATTCAGTATAACTCACAACAAAATAGTTGTCCAAGCAATTATTTTGTCAGAAGGCCTGGAATCTAAATCACAACTCATTTTCTCCTGCATGATTTTTTTGGAATAGAATGAGAATGTTTTAGAGAAAGGAGGATAACACCAAAAAAAAAAAAGTGTGTGTGTGTGAGAGAGAGAGAAAGTACAAGAGGTCGCCAACTGTCAAAAGAAAGAAACCAAAAGGGGAAAAAAGAAGCACGACAAATTCCCTTGAAAGAGCTTTCCAATCCATAAAGAAAACCCCCAAAAGTAACTGCTTATTGAAACCCAGCATAAGTCATGAGAATGTTGTTCTATGCAAATATATCCAATGTCTTTACTTTCAAGCAGATTCTAACAGTTTATAAAAGAGGTGAAAACCATAATACAAATTTCCTTCACAGGCACTAAGAGTGGAACCATTTACAAATATTAAAGAAAGCACGATACTTGATGTATACAAAACAATGTTATTGCTAGGTGCTAATTCACTAAGGAGAGACAACATGAAGAGTCAAACAAATCACAGATGAAGTTTGAATGATGGTTTGTCCTGCTCTTATTTACATTTCTCCCCTGTAAGTAAAGGCATGCTTTGCCCTAACACACCTGAATTTGCTGGATACCAGTCAGATCCTTGCAGAAATCACTCAGAAGTTGATTGCAGGTAGGCCTTACATACGTCTGAAAACATGCTTCCAGCTGGCCAGTCACGCTACTCACTATAACAGATGGAAACTCAATGATTTCTTGAGGGTGGGGATTTTTATCCTTGTCACAGGTAGCCTCAAAGTCTACGACCACAAAATACTGAAATTCTTGATGTTGTAAGTCATGAGGGTAACCTTGAGCAAACATATTGATTGGAACATATCGAAACTGGTTCTCGACAGGATGAGGGTAAAAATGGCTACCATAAGCATTCCATTGGGACTGGGGCACCTTGTGAGGATGAAAATGGCAGGTTGACCAGGTACTGTAATTATGGTTATAAGAAGGTTTAGCGTGAAATTCCTTGGAAGGCTCAAGAAACTCATTGCCTATTGGGAGGTCAGCTTCAGCAACATACCCAACTGGATGAGTGCTAGGGACATTTTAAGACCCGTAAAGCCTTCCATGGAACTCCCATTATACTGCAAATTGCAAGGGAATCCCTTGCCCTGGAGGCATTTCAGGGATGCCTCACAGTTTTTTGGCCAGTTTCTGCATAAAAAGATAGACATGAGAAATTTTTTGTAAGAAGAATTAATCATACACTAAGAAACCCATGTTTTCTTGAAGGAGCAATAAATAGAACCCAATAAAAAATTATGTAAATTTCAAATAATTTTAAATAGAAAATAAAATTTCATGTTTTAGGCATCAAAAGACATCTTCTGACATGGAAAACAGTCCAGCAAATCAATTGGCGTACAAGTTAGGCAAAACCTTTTATCATAACATCAACTAAAATATAATGCGTTGCATTATTATCATCATATTAAAAAGAAATTAATTAATCTACCAACAACACAATTATATCATTATCCAAGGCCTGCTTTCACCTGGTTCAAACAAATTTAATTAACAATTAAAAGTAACTAGCTCAAATCATCATGCTTTTCATATTTCCAACAGTATTGTGTTCCTATGAAATATGCTAGAGACTAGCCTTTCAACACTAAACTTAGCATATCCAAACTTCCAAAGGGTACAGGTAAACAGACAAATCTACAAATGCCACACTTTGAAATGAGGCAGACCAGGCTTTCTAACCATTGTGTTAATTGACACACTTGCTATATTCATTGATTGAGCAAAACAAGAAAGGTCAACATGACAAAGGAAGGCAATAATCAGCAAAATTGAATAAATAAACAGCAAGCAAAACAATCAATTCAAAAGTTTTAGTCAGTGCATCCTTTCCTTTCCCTCTTTCATTGAGCGTAAGGCTGACAGATCAAGTAAAATAATCTGATTTCATCTAATTGATAAATCATCAGTTTTCCTTATGAAAGCCAAGAAAAGAAAAAAGCAATTAAAACACAGAATTGAGGCATCCAAAAGTTCTGAACTGAAACTGAATCACCATAAGAAAATTTCAGTCTCAATCATATTTGGCTTATAGATGCCTAGAAATGCTAAAGAGAAAGGTACTCAACTCAAGTTCAGAAATTGACCAGAACAACTTGAAGTGATACGATATCAGTGGAAGAGGAAAAGGAAATGTTGGAGAAGCAGGCAGATATAGCTTACAATGGAAATGCTAGTCAGAATATTCTTTGAAGAATCCCTTAGCTCGACAAAGGTTGAGCAATTTAATTTGGCTACTTATCCATGTTACAAGTCATCACTGTCAAAAATACTACATAAATGTGTCGACTTTTAATCATAAAAGTCCAGTTCTCAAGCAATTAATAAATTGAAACTTCATATACAGTTCACTATCTGCAAATTGACACTAATTTAACTTCGTAATTGAGATTGTTAGAGACAAATAGGTTCCAAGTTCATAATCCCAGCCCTTAACTATAGATTCTTGACATCCCAACCACACAACATGTCGAACCCAAAATCCCACTTTCCTTTAAAGATGTTACGAGTTCAAGTTTTTATCTTTCTATCGTATAGTGATACCATGTAGTATCTGGCTGCAAAAAGCAAAATCATCCATGATTCATAATTCCACGACTCTGATGCCACCTACTAGAACATTTAGAACCTTTCGAAATAAAACTAGTTCACTCGAACCCAATACCCACATACTCCTCTCCCACATTGTTCCGAACCACATCAACCTATGATCAAATCAAATTGAATCACCGCGAAGCAAACCATCACTGGTTCAGATGCTAAAAACAACAATTTCTCAGAAAAAACAAAGAGAAAGTAGTGAGTCCACAATCAAAAAATTCGCACGTGATTAAGAACCCCACCAAACAATCTGCGTTAATAAGAACACAAAACGCAATCAGAACCGAATCAAATCAATGATTGTACTGAAACTAATAAGAGGCACCAAAAACACGAGCCCACCTCTACTTTCAAGCCCATCATGATCTTCAATATAGTTGAGATCCACCAGGGGTACATCAGATCCTCCTATGAAATTCCCACCTGCAAGAAAATCAAACACAATCGAAAGTGATTCATAGTTCCACGCACAAACACACATAACGTTGCAAAATCAAGAGAAACTATTGAAGGAGGCCGAGTTACAAACCTGGCGTGATTGGGGTAGAGAGAGGAGAGAGAGAGAGAGAGAAGGAGTGTTATTACCTATATACAAGAGGAAGAGACTCTGGCCAGCTGTTCATAGAAGCAAGGAATTCGAGAAAAGATATAGAAACGGATTGGGCCCTACGAGACAGTGAAAAAACATTAATAAAAAAATAATTACAAGAAATAAATGTGAGATTAAAGTACAAAAATATTCACTAAAAATTGGTCAACAACATTCAGTAACCTAAAATAAAAAAAGGATAAAAAATATTCACAATGTTGTTAAAGTTGGTGTAGAAGTAATCAAATTATTAACTTGCCAAATACCATTAATTTTAATGTTAAATGCTGACTATATTTTGCCACGAGTCAATCTTTGCTAACGTAAACTAAAAATGGACAAAAATACCTATAAAATTATTAGCCAAGAACATCCAATAATCTATAGTAAGAAAAGGGCAAGAATATTCATAATGTTACTTGAGTAAGTGTAATAGTAACTAATTCATCAAATCCCTTAAATGTTGACTGTGTAACTGACACTTGAGCAGTAGTTGATCATTTGTTCACTGATATAGACAAAATATTTTTCAAGTAAAATTTTACAGAGGTTGATCAATTATATTATGGATACCATGTGGGAAAATATTATTTTGACCAAACAACAAATTAAATTGCTCGCTTCTTTACAGCAATACCGAAAGCCATTTGAGGATTTCGAACCTCATCATAAACAAATCGCTTAAAATTGTGCTAATGTTCTTAAGGTATGCGGCATAGGAGGTATGTGCAGTCATGAAAGTGTTACGAGCAGAGACAGCATCCTTCATGAAGTGCTTATGGTCTTTGCAATGAGCCACAGCCTCTTTATTATTGATCTTTAATTATGTGCAACTTATTTTATTGTGTTGAATCTCAAATTTTGTAGACAAGAAAAATAAGTAAAGAGGGAGGAGGTGTGATATGTGATGATGGAAAGAAACCACATGATATGAATTTTGATAGATTAGTCACTATCGCACCTATAGGCACTATTGTCCTTTTCTCACTTAAACTACTAAATGTTCCTTTCCAATGACTTCATGAGTATTTTTAACCCCTTTTTAGTCTATGTTAGTAAAGATTAATATGTGACAAACATAATCAACACATAGTCAGCATTTAACACCGAAAACTAACGATGTTAGGATAAGTTAATGGTTTGATCACTTTTACACCAACTTTGATAATGTTATGAGTATTTTTTCCCTTTTTCTCATTTTAAATTACTGGATGCTCTTGGACGATTACTTGGTGGATATTTTTGTACATTAACCCATAAATATATTATGATCAATGGAAAAATGATAATAAAATCTCCTAAATTATATAAATGATAATTTAGTCTCTTAAAATGCTATAATTCCATTAAAATTCATAGGAACTTCTATCTTAATAAATTTTAAATTGAAAATGTCATTTTGTAACATCTCAATTTAAATTTTAATAGTTAATTTGAGTTAATAGAAATTTTGAAAAATATTTAGAGGTAAGCAAATTAGTAGGAGATGATTATTAAATCTAACTTAGCATATAATTCTAACTTAGGATATAATTCTAAATTAAAAAATTAAAAAAAATATTATTAAAATATTATTAGTATAATAAAAAATGTATGAGAGAGAGGAAGAGAGGGAGATTAATAAAAAAAAAAGAAAAGAAAAGGAGGAGGAGGAGGAGCGGTGGCTTTCGGCGCATGATTATGTATAAAATAATAATAAAAAAAGGAGAAGAAAAGAGAGGAAAGAAGAAATAATAAAAATGTGGGATCCACTGAATTTTTTATATAAAACCCATTTCCTTCCTTCTTTCTCACTTCTTCGTTTCTTCATTCTTCCATGGTGCGCGAGCTGAGGCAGAGAGAGCGTCTGTGAGCCAAGTTCGCCGGTGTTGGGTTTTAAGGTAAGAGTTTTTAATAGGATATTTAGGGTGTGATTTTAAGCTTTTCAAAACTAAATAAGTGTTCTAAAAAATTTTCTTAATCATCCTTCCTCTTTAATTTTTGATTTTTGTGGTGGTAGAAAATTTAGGATCTGGAAGAGGGATGATTTATGTTGAATAAATATAGTTTTATGAGGTTGTTAGTAGTATAATAAATGTTTCAGAGCATAAATTTGTTGATGATCTTTGAATTGTGGCTTATGGATCAAATTTTAAACTAGATTGAAAAATATATGTTGATTTATTAAGGTTTAGATGATTATTTGGGATGAGAAATAAATTATTATGGCTATAAGATTATGATTCTAAACTAGAGACTCAATTTTTAATTTTTGGGTATTTTAGGTGCGAATTTATAAAATAAAAAGAAATTTTGATAATAGAAATTAGTTTAGAAGTTGATTTTTCGATTATTAATGTTTATTGATAATTAAAAGAGGAGTTAAAAATTTTACTTAATACGATTAACTCTAGATTTGTATTAAGCTTGAGATTAAAATTATGTTATATTTTTTACTTCTATTATTAGAATTATTTTATTCGTTTCAAAAAAATTGAAATAATTTATAAATATATGTTATTTGTAGATTGTATTATTGGTGAACATTGTGGTGGGAGCGAAATTGTAAGGCATATTTATTGAAAAAGCCCACCAGGTAACCATGCTTTCAATTTGTGATAAGTATTACTTCCTGTTAATTGGATGATTATTGAGAAAATTATGAATTTTGTAATATTGTCTAATTGTGCAATATTGTGATGAATTTTGTTTTGATTATTGTGGGAGGTGTTGGGAGACTTGCTATTGTTGTTGTATTTATGTGCCCGTGATACGCCCCTATTGGAGCTCAATAGGTGGTTTGTAAGGGCTCGGGCTAATCTACCTTTGGCCGGGTAATTTAGCACTGAGTGAGGGCTACGGCTCGAGGTTAATGGAGGGATATAAGGATGGTTGTTTGTGTGTATTGTAATATTTCTTATATTTGTTGGAATTATATTATTTTTTAATTCTCACTTAATAAGCACACACTTAACTGTTTGTATCACTATCATAAATTGGCTTTGGTTACTGGGACTTTTGAGTCTCATTATGTGGTTAACAATTTTCAGGAGAAGAGCCACGAGTGACACATGGAGGAGTCTCAGAGGCTTAGTGGCATAGATCCACTGTCTCTTTTGAGTATTTGATTTATGATTTATAATGTTTTATATTGTCAATATTAGGCTTTTTGTTTATTGTCAATTATATGAATATATAAATGTAATCATGCCTTTCCAATTATTTCTATTTTTGGTACAATTTGGATGACTGTAATTTTAATATTTGGTTTACTTTGGATTGATTAAAATGGTATGATTATAAGGCGAAATAACTGGCTGTGTTGAAAATTGACTAAATTGCTTATTTTACTTGTTGAGAGTATAAGGATGGATAAATGTGATTTAGTTTACTTGTTGGGAGTATAAGGATGGACAAAGTGATTTAGCCTAATGGCATGTGGGAGGTAAAAATTTATCAGAAATGTTATATTGTGTGAGTTGAAGTCAATTATAAAATATTTTATCTTGAAATTATTGATATAACAATGTGTTGGGTGGCTGTAACCCAATATGGTTGAGTTAAATTATTTAAAAAAAATTGGTGTATTACACATTTTATCCTTATTGACAAGTTGTAATTTTTTGCTTAATTCTTAGTATTCTTTAATAATAATTGTTTATTCTTTAAACAAAAGTTTGTGATTAGGGCTTCTTATTTTAATAACTTATTTTTTAATAACAAAAATTATACTTAATAAGTTACAATTTCTTGTTTAACTCTTATAATTTATTAAATAACAAAGTTAATTATTATTTAAGCAAAAGTTGTGATTAAGACTTGTTATTTTGATACAGAAATTACATTTGACAAGTTTATAATTTTTTATTTAATTATTATGATTCACAAAATAAAAGTTATTATTTCTTAAGTAAAACATGTGATTGAGCCTTGTATTTTTAAAAAGGATACTCTTCACTTTAAATTATTAACACAAAAGTTTTTTAAACTTCAGCATAATTATAACATTTTAAAGAATCATATTATCATTTTATAATTTAATAGAGATTTTATCATCATTTTGTTCTTAATCAATTGATCATATAACTTTATTTTAATTTTATCTAAACATTCTAATCAGGAAGAAAAAAAAAATTCACTCCATTATATCATTAATTTTGTCTGAGGATGTACTAAATTTTTATTTTTATATTGCATTATCTTTTCTCTCCTAGTTAATTACATTCAATAGAGGTAATATTTAAAAAATGCTTAATTAATACCTATGAATTATAATAAGGATCGCTCATCTTTTCTAGCTTAATAAGGACTTGAGGGCAATCTAAACCATTGATATGAAGAAAAAAAAAAAATTTTATGTAGGTAGCTTACTCTCCTTTTTTCTATGAGCAATAGCTTAATTAATTTGGATCTTAGCAAGGTGTTAAATATTAGAATTATTAATCAACAATGCCCTTATATATGCTCATATATAAATAAAAAACTTACTCCTTGATTAACATAATGAGCGTAAAATATATCATAATTCGAGCAAGCCTTATGACTTAACTCACCTATATTTTTATTTATTAAAAAAGTCTCAATCCTTCTAATAAAAAGAAGGGAGAGTTTACAACAACTCTTTTTGATATGATTATCTAACTAAGTCAATTTGAGCATTATGTTACCTAATTGAAGTTAATTCTTTTAAAAATATTTCTGTATTCACACGGATTCAAACTCAATATCTCATATTTAAGTTGTTATAATCCTTATACTAGAATCAACATGGTTATAGTAATAACATTTAATAAAATTGTTGAAAATATGCTTATATTTATCTAATGGTGAAATTGATATCTTTTACATTTTTAAAAATAAACCAAAATCTCTCAAAAAGTTAGCATGAATGATAGAGACTCTCGTTACTTAAATAAAACTCTTGTGCATGTAGTGATTTAGTTGGTAGATCTCTTCCTATTACTCGCAGTACTTTAAGGGATATTTTTTGTTGTCAACAAAACTTACTTCTTGTATTAATAGAAAAATAAAGATAAAATGTGTACAAATTTAGTAACTTTGAGCATTGAAAGAAAGTTTCGTAAGTTGGTAAGGAGGAAAAAAAGAGTCCAAAATTTTACCTTGACAAACAGTAGTGGTGGAGACAAGACTGGACTCTAAGTTAGGGATAAGATAATTTAATTTAAAAATTAATAATTTTTTAAGAAATAACATTTTAATAATTGAAAATAATAATTGCACTATGACTAAAATTGAAATAACATAAATTGAACATTAATGTTAATATGACCTTTTACATAAATATGATCTTTATATTTTATTTCGATCATTAAAATATTACATATCTAATAAGCTTAAGTCTTAATATTTTTTATTCAGTCTAGGAGACGTAAAATATCAAAAATAAGAGTTGCAAAGTTATAAATTTTATATATCCTACTCATAATTTTTTTTTAAAGTGAAGAGAGTTACCACTTGTAAAGAACCTCATTCCTACCATGAAACAAATATTCTTTTGCTCTTTAGAAATATGTTGAGAGATTGTGATAATTAAATACCGTCAAATCATGCTTAATTAATACCCCTTCCTTTTAAAAATGTAAGACATTTTTAACCGAATCTTACTCTCCAATAAAGTAATTACTACTTTTAACTAACTTTATCTTTTATATTTACTTCTATTAAACACCCTACAATAAATATAAAGTCACTTTTTAATAGGAACATTTTTTTAAAAAAAGCAATGATTATACCTTGAAGAACTAAAATATCTTACATTTTTTAACATTCAATTCCTTAAAAAATGCCTTATATTTTTAAACGAATGAAGTACGACTTTTAGAAGTAAAACATCCTTAAGCAATCATAAGACTGGATCATGGTAAAAAATTTTACTATATATAATCCATGACCTATATATTCATTGCCTTACAAATATAATGTTACACTACAAATGATGTTTTAAGATCATTTTTGTAAACTCATGATCTTGCCTTTTTTTTAATTGTAAAATATAAGAATGTGATATTTTAGTTCATTGTTATTACTTACAAATGGTATAAAGAATACCTCTTATTAGACAAAATGAGATCAGAGCATGCCTTATAACAAGAAAATAATTTAATAAAATTCTTGTGTGTTTTATTTATAAAAATATCTGTATAATTTTATTTTGATCTTATTTTATATGTTGATTTCTTTAAATAAATCAAATATATTAATTTGATACCACTAGCAGAGCTTTGATAACACTACTTAAGCTCTAATACCATTTATAAAATGTATAGATGCCATAATTCTAATTCTTTTCTTTCATGCGCATAAGAAGTTATCAAATGTGATGAGAAATTTGTCTCTCTTTGAAGTTTTTTCTTTTTTTTTTTTGCTTTTGCTTGTGTCTTTGTCTTCTTTTCTAGTCATTTTTGCTTTTCTTAGATTCTTGTATTTCTTTCTAGGTTTTTTTTAAGACGTTTCTTTCCTGTGTCTTCTCATGCTCTTTTCTGTTAGTGTCATTTTCTTATTTTCAAAGTTCTAGGTCTTACATGTTAAAAAGCTTTAATCTCTCTCTTTTTTTCTTTCATTGGTATCTATGTTATTCTTTTCATCTTGTTTAGCATGTTGGTGCTTACTTGTTATTTGTTTTCAAGTTGAATCTAATTTGCAATTTGTTCTTAACCAAGGTTTGTTACTTCTTTAGGGTTTTTTCTATCTATGTTTTTTTTTTGAATGAAAACTTCTATTTTTCTTCTTCTTCATTTTCTTTTGTGCATGTTTGGATTTGTACTTTTAGGCTCCCATTAGACTACTATACTGAATCCATGTCTTATTTTCTTAGTAACAAGTTTCATTCTTTTATCTGTTTTGATCAATCTTGTCTTTTTTCTCTAACAAAGGTTTATGTATCAAAGTTCACATTTCTAATTTTCTTAACCTCCCTCATTGTCTATCTTTTTGTTCTTTCTCTCAGGTTTCTTTTCTTGTTCTTATTTTACTTGAAAGTGTTAGTCGGTTCAGTTGCTTTTGCTGTTAGTTTGATCATTCTATCTCCTATTGTCCTATGTCGGTTTCTCTTCCTCCTCTTTTTGCATGGTTTTTTGCTTCTCTTTCTAGTCTTCTAAGTTTGTTGGTATTTTCTTTGTGGGCATAGTTATAATTTGAGTACGATCAAAGGTGTCTTACTTAGACCCACTTTGGGTATGTCCTCATCATTATCCCAAGCAGCAACAGGCCATGTTTAACTCAGAGTAGGCAAATGCCCCCTGAATTTAGGGTTAACTAAATATAAGTATAGGAGGTGTTAATACCTTGCACCATTAATTCTAATCTCGAATCCTTGTGTGTGAGAGAGAGTGAACCAAGAAGAAATAACGCTAAAATTCGTACCATTCAGGTAGCAAAAGAATATGGAATTTTCTCCCTTATTTTGTCATTTATGTTTGATAAAAAAACTATAAACACTTCACTCTATTCATTTTATACTAAACAATGTAAATACTTCATCATTTTACAAGTAAATTATGTGTAAGATTATATTTAAGCTTGGGTTAAAGAGCAAAAATGTCCTGAAACTTTTTCTTAGGGACGCCTGACACTTGATATTTTAAAATTTTTTTTTAGAGTATTTTTAGCCAAAAAATTTAAAAAATAGAGCATTCCTGCCCCATCATTACAATCCTTAATGCTGACCATTAAACTCAAGTTTGACTAAGGATTTTTTTTTCCTTCTTCCTTCTGTGTTTAGTCTCCGATTTCGTTCTCCAGTGAATTATTTAACTTTCATTCTTCTAGCGAATGAAAATAAAGACCAAAAAATGCAAAATGAAGGAGGAAAAAATCATAAATATCTCAATAAAACTTTAGTTAATGGTCAATGTTAGGAATTTTAACAGTGGGGCAAAAATGCTCTATTTTTTAAACTTTCAAAATAAAAATACTCCAAAAAGTTTAAAATGCCAGGCGCATTTGAAAAAAAAAAAGTTCAAGATATTTTGGCCATTTAACCTTTTAAGCTTCTACATCTCATATTCTTAATATTTTGCATACCTCACTTATCATTTGAAGCCACGTAAGTCTTGATCTGTATCTAAATATATTTGATTTAAATAGGCTCACACACACATGTAATAACTCAACTCACACCGGATAAACTTAAAACATGAATTGTAAACCCAATTTTATAATAAATATGCCATTGTTTATCTCTAATTTTCATATATCAAATTCAAATTTTTAAGTTATTTATTTTATTTCACATTCAATTATTTTTAGAACATGGATTCACAAACATAAAAATGAAATTGAATTTTTAATAATTAAATTTTATTTTTAATTTATTCATTTTTAATTATATTGTACCCCTAAGCCCGGTCCTAGTGTGGCCACAAATCCCAAGCACAAGTTCCAGAGGCCCTTCTTTCTTTTTCTGCCCTTTTTCCTATTGTGCTTGATCCTTGTGTGGCAGCAGGCATGATCTTTTACAAATGGAGTTTCTTTCTGTTGCCACGTCTAAGAGGAAGAGATTTATTAAGAACTTAAAATTTGCTCCTTCTGCAAGAGGCTTAAGCATCATGATGCACCTGAGCCTTCTTAATTCTTGAGTTAGGTGCTAGCATCACTGCTGAACTTGTCGCTAACTAGGGTTCATTTGTTCAGTATACTTTGGTTTTACTTGGAGCTCTGTTGACTTAACTCAAGCAGATTCAGAAACCTCTTTCACCAGACCCATGATCATATATATCTGAGGATGAACGCCATAAATAATGGCTCTTTCTTGATCCAGACTTCTACTTCTGTCTCTTAGTTGTAGAAACCTGAGGCTTTCTAGTGAAGTGACTACAAAATTGAGAACATTAAGTTCCCTCTTCAATGCCTTGTTTGGTATAATGTTATCTTGAGACTGATTATAATTGTTTCTGCATGTTTGCATTATGCTTGACGTCCCTCAGTTGCTGTGGTTTGGGTCTCCCTGCAAATCAAACTGGATGTGAGACTCTAGACATGTTTTAATGGGCCCTTTTGTTATGCTTTTCGTTTTTTTTTATTCCTTGTCTTCTATGTTGTTTTTATGTTTCGAATGTGTTGGTCCAATTTCTTAATTGGATCTTTATGTCGCACTAACATTTTATTTAATAAAGTTTGACTTTGAATAAAAAAAAATCACCATGCAAATAATATGATCCTCATGGAAAGTTACAAATTCCAAAATCCCCACGAAAAGAAGACTTTAAGGCAAGGATGACTTATTATAGAAAAATTGATGATAAGATTGAGAAACAAATTAAGAGTTTTACATACAAGCTAATCATTGACCTCAACAAAGGAGAATGGCCTTTGTCAAGAATCATGATTTGAGAATATATCATAGAAAAGAGATTTATTCCAAGCACTTTGATTATGTAAAATAAAATCACTTGCTAACTAAAAAGACACAAGGCAAGTTGGCTACGGAATTTCTCTAGCTTTAAAAGCAGGTAGATTGGAGAGGAGTAGTGGATTTCTTGATGGTGTGTTTGTTTTTATAGAAATTGAATTTTGATCAAATTCCTCATTTGGATTTACAAAAATTTATGAAAAATTATTTTTTTATTACATTTTATTTATAATCTCAAAAAAATTGTATATCCTAATCATTTGAAATTTCAGTCATTTTAAATTCTTTGTTCTCTTTGTTTTTATTATTAACACATTTAAACTCTCATATTTTGTCTTATCTCTCATCAGTTGAAATTACATGTGCCAAATTTTAAATTTAAGATTTGAAATGTGAGAATTTAAATATAAAATTAAGTCCAAATGCTATCTTATGATATTGGTATATAAGGAATTTTTAGTACTATGCTTTTATCACGGACTTTCCTTATGTGTTGCTCAACTTTCAAGATTGAGATATAGTTTAGCTTGAAGGAGACTACATGTATTTATTTTTTTTTAACTCTTGGGTTTATTTACACTATTTTATATCAATTAAACTTTACTCACTATTTAAAAGGCCGGACCAGATGATGAATTAAAAATGTCAGTGGGTCACATATTTTATAGTTCAGCATATTATATTAGTAATCAAACATGTGACATAATGATTAAATAAAAAATAATATTTATATACATGTATATAAATAATACTTACAAAATTAACAATATCATTCCCGGTTAAAAGTTGTTCATTTAAACATATTATATTTTAATTTTCTCATTTTTGTCACATATTTTATTCATCTTATTTGTTCTTTAAAATAAATGAGTTTTAAATTTTTTCTACACTTTCATTGATATAATGAATAAATAACTAATGTACTCAAGATTTTATTATAATAACTCATAAGTGATTTGACATTAATATTTTTAAATTGAATAAAAATTATTACTAAAATAAGAGTAAAAAAGAAAAAACATAAATCAAAACAATTCAATTATTTTGGGTCTCGGGCTTTTCTTCAATCTTCAAGAACCATTTAAGTTAAACCGGACTAACCCAAGTCAATTAACAAAACAAGCCAAATAGTTGAATTAGGCCGTTTATTCTCTAGGCAATGATCTAACCTAACCGTTGACTCTTTTAATCATCTAGGTATAAAAATATAATTCTAGTTATGTATATAAATGTGGATATCATGTGCCACGCGCATCGTATAATCTCACCCTAAGAAATAGGTAATATATAATGAGAGGTGAAAAATCATTTACAACACAGCATGACTATGACTACTATTAGAGGCCACACATGTCTTAAATAATTATGGTGCTTAAAAAATCATAACTTAGTGGATCAAATTATTAAATTAATTTAACAATTGACCAAGTGATAGTTATTAATTAATTAAGTCAACTTAATAGCCCAAAGGATCAAAGTAATACATTAGTAATGGCTATGACTACTATTACAATTGTAAGAGCCAATATTTTGGAATTTAAATTAGCATTGCCAGGCAAAAATTACCCAAGATCCTTTAGCATAGTCCTTATTGATTTAGTCCATTGTTTTATTTTCTTTATAATGAAAAATTTTGTGATCGTTATTCTAATAATTGTTGCGCCAACTAAAATTCATTATAATATAATAATAGTGAATAGAACTTTTCATGAACAAGTCAACGAAAATTGATGTAAGTAATAGTGACTTTTGTTACGTAACATCTACTATTGGTGGGGTTTAATTCTTGTGCTTACAAGGGAAAGAAAAAAAAAAAAATTCAAGGACAAGTTATTATTATGATCGACCTTTTGCCTTTGTCTAGGCACACCGGCCATGCTTCTTCTTCTTCTTCTTCCCTTTTTTTTTTTCTTTTTTTTTTGCGGTTGCCTTGGGAGACTTCAAAAGGTCCAAAGGATATGGGCCTGAGTGCAATTAGTTTAAAGGCTTTTTAAGGTTTATTCATGACAAAATCAGTTAATACAATGCTATTTTTAAAATCAATGGGACACGGAAGAGGTTGATTTCTCATAATATAAAAAATTAATATTTAAAGTTTTATTTAGAGAGGTATCTGCATTTAATTTTTAATAGTATCTCAAAATCATTGTTTTCAATAAAAAAATACCTGTGATAATTAAACAAATAAGTTTTCCAAATTTAAAAAGTATTTTTGGAGATTTTCAAAGGTAAAAGTTGTTTGGTTATTTTTTGAAAAAACCAAAGCCCATTTAAAAATCTGTGAAATGTAATTTTTCATTACGATAATGATAAAATTATAAAATTTAATTTTACTATATTTGTTTTTAATCAAATAACTAATATTAATCAACAGTATATATATATATATATATATATATATATATAAGGAAAATTAGGGCTGTGCATGGGCAGGGTTGGGTAGGGCAGCCCCTTAACCCGATGCCCTGCCCTAAATGTTTTTGGGCAAGCAAACCAAGCCCGAAGCCCGACCCTACCCGAAAAATGCCCGACTTTGGAAGGGCCGGGCGGGCAGGGATCGGGCTCATCGGGCAGGGTCTCTAGCCTTGCCCAGAAATTCATCATGAAAAAGTCTAAAACAATATACTACACACCTAGTAGACACTAGATAATATAAAATGATATTCCACCACCAACAACAATAAAGGAAGTCAAAAATAGAAGATAAACATAACATGATAAAATTCATCATAACACAAAGAGATTTCTCTAATAATTCAAATATGGTCCAGTCATCCATAAACAAAAATAGCCTTTTAAAAGGCCATAGATCTATCTTCCATAAACATCAACCATCAAGCTATCAAGCCATCAACCATCACCACAATAAGTTTGCAAAAGCCACAAGTCAAATAGTCTAATAATTCAAAGTTTAAACATAAAATTAATCCTAAAAAAATCCAACATAAACTAGACAAATTAAGTTGCCAATGCCCATTTGGCCATTCCTCCTAAGGTTGAAGCTGAACTACTGAACCATCACATCAAGAACCTGAAATAAAACAATAAGAAGAATTAAATTATATGACAATTTATAATAGAAAAAATAAATTAATTTAACAAAACTACTATATTGAGCATTCAAGCAACAATCTTTGTCCCTCTTTCAACCATCCACAGTCATAGTATCATAGTGATCTCCTTCAATGACAGTAGTTACTTCTAAAGGAAAAAGAAATCAAATTAAAAATATGTCCAACACTGTACAATAGCTAAAATCAATATTCATAGCACAGAAAAATACAGAAAAAAAATCAAATTAAATTAAAAATATTACCAGATTGAACAACATGATCTGTCTCTTCAAAGTTGTCAAATTCACGCAACTTATTAGCAAGTTTAGTGAGAGATGTTCCAGGTAAGAGCCAGTTTTGAGCACAAATCAGTGCTTCAGTCATTCGAGGAGATAGTGAACTCCTATATTGATCAACTACTCGCCCTCCGGTGCTAAAAGCAGATTCAGATGCGACCGTTGACACTGGAATAGCCAACACATCTCTGGCCATAAGAGAAAGAATTTTATATGTAGATGCATTTGCCTTCCACCATGACAAGATATCAAACACTGTACCAGAACCAAAAACGATCTCAAGATTAGCTGTAAGATATTTGTCCAACTCTGTCTGATCATCATTGGAAGTCTTCTGCTTTTGTGACTCCAGCCATAGAACACCAGGGTCATTATCATCATCTAAAGAGTCATCCTCTAATGAAATCACCCCTGATGGTGTAGATGAAGAGGGGATACTTGATTCCAAACTTACTCCAGCTGAATACTCATTATACAAATGATACAAGCAATCTTTCACCCTCATTTTCATAGCTGCACATACATCTGAATCAATGTAAAGCTGCTCAAAAACATGATTCACATAAGCCAATTTGTATCGAGGGTCTAAAATTACAGCAACCATCAATAAAGGATTCATATTATCAGTTTGACCCCAATACTTCTCATATTTTGTTTGCATGCTAAGGCTCATGTCCCCAAGGAGAGGATTAGCATTCAATATATTTTTTTGCAATAAATTCTGCACACGTGCAATTTGATGGAAGCATGTGTTAGATGTCACATTCAATGTAGAAGAAAACATCAATGTGATATCATAAAAAACCTTCAAAAACTTGAGGAAGATACGGGCTCTACTCCAATCCCTTTCCTTAGGATATTCACGTCTACATAAACGGCCGATTGGGTCACGCTTAGAGATACGCTCATCCTCCTCATTAATTTTAAAGTGAGCACGATATTCATCATCTTTATCATGCATTCTTTCAAACACTTTTTCAAACTTCAAAGCAGATTCAAGCATCAAATAAGTAAAATTCCATCGTGTAGAAACATCTAAGCATACAAGGCTTTTAGTGTCCAATTTCTCTCCATCAGCCCAACTTTTAAATTTAAGAAACCTAGAAGGAGAGGAACGAACATACCTTACAGCATTTCTAATGGAATTAAAGCTCTCCTTTAACTCCTTCAAGCCTTCATTCACCACCAAATTCAACACATAAGCACAGCACCTCAATTGTAAGTACTCGCCATCACATACTAACCCCTTCCAAGCCTTAATCCTCCTCTTTAAGTATGCTAAAGCTGTGTCATTAGCTGTTGCATTATCCATAGTTATTGTGAATACCTTGTCAATTTCCCAATCTAACAAACACTTCTCAATTGTCTTTTCTATTGTTTCACCTCTGTGATTTTCAATCATACAAAATTCAGAATTCTCTTATAAAGTTTCCACTCAGGGTCAATAAAATGTGCAGTCACACACATATAGTTGAAGTTTTGATTGGATGTCCAGCAGCCGGTAGTAATACAAACACGATGAGCACACTTCTTTAAAGCCTTCTTTAACAGCTTCATTTCTCCAAGAAATAACTGCCAACAATCCCTTGTCACAGTTGTTCTTGTAGGAATTGGAAATTTGGGTTTTAATTCATGCATCAATTTTCTAAATCCTTCCTTCTCAACAATCCTAAAAGGCTGCTTATCTGTAATTATAAATTCAGCAAGTGCTCTTCGACATCTCTTCTCATTATATGTGTGAGGAATCAAGCCTCTTCCTTGTCCTTGCATGCTTGCCCCTCCTTGTGACACATAATTCAGCATTGATTGCTTATTGTCTGTTGTGGCTTTGTGTGGGTTCTTGGGACATTTAGGTATGTGCCTTTTCAAGGAATTTGTCCCATGCTTAATTGGGTCACAGGAATATGTGGTGTGGCAATATTTGCAAGCCGCTCTATACTCCCCATTTGTCTCTTCTAATGGCAATCTAAAAAAAAATTCCCAAACTTGTGATGATTTTGGTGTCCTCTTTTCAGATTCTTTTCTCTTTTGACCTTTACACTCTGCTTCCTAAGGGGCTTTTGCAGTGGTACTAATAGGAGGTAGAGGAGGTAATGAAGATGAAGGCATTGGAAGAGGTGCAATCGAATCAGGATTAGTCCCACTTTCATCTTGGGGAGAGGGTATAGTCATAGGTGTGAATGGAGTAAGGTTAGCATTAGGACCCGTGGGAGTGGAACCAGGACTGACGTGTGCTACATGTGAAGGAGTAGAAGCAGAATTTTGTTCTTCCATTTTTGTGGCCTAACAAATAATTTCATTAAACTAAAAACAGAACCAGCACAAGAGTAGGCCAGCATATCGATGAACCATTAAAAAACCAGCAGAAAAATTAAAATCGTTTTCAATTTAATCAAAACAAAATAAAAACAAAGATCTCACAAAGAAAAGAAACAATCCAGCAGCAATGATACTTGAGCTTCAAATAGAGAGAGTGAAAGAGAACAGCTTCGAACAGAGAGAGTGAAAGAGAAGAACAGGTATGAAGAGAAGAGACCATTTACCTAAGCCTTGAGTAGACGAGTTGAATCAATTGATGAACTCGAGTGCGATGAGATGAATGATTCTGAACTCTAAAGCTGCTAACCCGAGTCCAAGATAGAGGAAGCTCTGAACTCTGAAGTTGCCAATGCCAGATGAAGGAAGCTCGAAAAGATCAAGGGACAGAGAGCGATGCCGGAGATGCGATTGAGAGAGAGGGATAGAGAGCGACGTCGGAATACGATCGAGATAGCAGAATGGAGAGTAACGCTGGAGATGAAATCAGATTCAGTGGCTGTGCGAGTAATCGAGTATGCAGCTGTGAGCAGGCGAGCAAGGCTGTGAGCACCGAGCACCGAGCAGGCGAGCAAGGCTGTGAGCACTGAGCACCGAGCAGGCGAGCAAGGCTGTGAGCATCGAGCAGGCGAGCAAGGTAGGGTTAGGGAAGTTCGGCTGTGACTGCGAGCACCGGCTGCACTATTTGTTCTCAATCTGAATCTATTGAAAATGGGAGTGACCGAGTGAGAGAATTAAGACTTAGGGTTATAATATTTTCATTTCCATTCATGCCCCTCACCAATTTAACAAATTACATAATATATTAATATTTTTATTAAAATATATATATATATACCTCGGGTCGGGCAGGGTCAATTGGTTGGATACCTTAACCCTAAACCCTGCCCAACCCGAATTTCGGGCTCAGCCCGACCATGCCCAATCAGTATTGGGCACATTGTTTAGGGCTCGGGTCGGGCATATTTAACTAGGGTCGGGTCGGGCATTACGGGCATATGGGCATCTTGCACAGGCCTAAGGAAAATGATAGAAAAATTCATTTAAATTATATAAATGACAGATTGACCTCACAAAATGGCATAATTCTCCTGGAGTCTTATAGGATGCTTCTATCATTAGGGAATTAAAGAAAATGACCAAATTACCCTCAAATAAAATAAAAATCTTAAACCTCAATACAGAGTCATTTTCACATGTTCTTGCCTCTACTTCATCTTCTTGTTCTCCTCTTCTTTGTGCTCTTCTTCTAGTTCGTGTTCGTCTCCTCCTCCTCCTCCTTATCACCTGTCTTATTTCTTTTTGAGTTTCTATACATGAGTGATTTGTTTTGTTAAGCTGTTGTACGTGGGTAGATGTAAGCAATCATTCTTCCTCTATTAGCAGTGCTATATGTGGGTAAATTTTCTCTCTTTCTTAAAAATTTTTCCTCTCATATGTGATAGTTGAAATTGATGTGGGTTAATATACGTAAATAATTGATCTTCATTTTCTCTTCATGATTAAAGTCTTCATTTTCTTGGATAAATGATAAATGATATATAATTTTTAGTTATGTTATAAATGCATAAATCAAAGTGGTGAATGACCAATACAAAGTTATGAATATAAAAAGAATAGTTATTGTTGGATAAAACATAACATATATGTGATTATGATATTTGGGAAATAGATATAATAATGAATGGCTATTTCATTGTTTCATTAGCATGGGAAATAGCTTCTTTTACTTTTAGTTTTGAAAAAAAAATTATTTTATTATTTTCACATAGGGGGACATTTTGTAAAAAATATTGAAAGTAAAATACAATATAATAAGGGAGTGTGAGGATAAAAATGATAAGAGAAGGGATAACATTATAAGATTCAACCCTGCATATTTTTTTGTCAAAAGGGTTGTAGGGTATTTTTAAGCAAGTTGTAGATTATGTAACTGATAACAAGACCTTAGATAATTGTCACTTTCTAATTGTAGATTATGTAACTGATAACAAGATCTTGGATAATTGTCACTTTCTAATGTTTTCTTGTCATTTAAATTAAAGAAAGTTGTTATTTTTTAGATTAGAGTGGTAATTTATTTTTGCTGATTTAGTCAATTTACAGAGAGTACTGATAAATTACAATTTCTTGTTGCATTGTTGCGAATTTGGGGACAAAAGTTGTTAACATATTAATAAAAGTTGTGAATAGAAAGTTATGAATTTTTAACACCCAATGCATATCAGGACTCGTATATGCGGAGTTGTGAATGAATATTGAATTGTTACAAATTAAAAAAAATTGTTAATATAGAAACAAAGTTATGAATGGAAGGTTGAAAATTTTCAATACTTGATATATATCAAGACCTGCAGATATAAAATTGCAAATGACTATTGAATTATTATGAATTTAAAAATAAAAATTGTTAATATATAAACAAAATTTGTGAATGAAAAGTCGCGAATTTTCAACACTTAATACATATCAAGACTTGCAGATCAGGACTTGCAAATGGCTATTCACTTGTTGGAAATTTAGAAACAAAAGTTTTTAATATATGAATAAAAATTGTAAATGGAAAGTTGCAAATTTTTTACATTTAATGTATATCAGGACTTGCAGATCAAGACTTGCGAATAGCTATTAAACTATTGCAAATTTAGAAATAAAAATTATTAATATATGGACAAAAGTTGTGAATGAAAAGTCACAAATTTTTTAAATTGGAATAAAGGGGCAAAAGTATCATTTTCTATAATTTCCTAATGACAAAAATATCTCTTAAAACTCCAGGAGAATTATGTCATTTTGTGAGACTAATATGTTATTTATATAAGTTAAATGAATTTTTCTGTCATATTCTCCATATATATATATATATATATCAAACTTAGATTCTTGAAAGAAAAATTAATTATTTCAAACTTAGATTCTTGAAGGAAAAATTAATTATTTAATTTCTATAATTTTAACTCAATTGTTACTTAATTTCTAAACTTTGATCTATAACTTGATTATAATTTAATTCCTAAATTTTGACTCTTACAATTCAATTTTTATAACTTTAAGTCTTTAACCATTTAAAATATTGGTTGCTATATTTTAAAATATAACATTTTAAAAAAATATTTAAAAATTTTAATCTTCATAATCTTTGAAAAGATTAAAGGGTTTTAGTAATTTAAAATATTAGTAATAAATTTAACATAATTTTAATCTTGATAATTTTATTTTTTAAAATATAGGAACCTATATCTAATATTTTAAATGATTAAAATTATAAGGATTAAGTTATAATAGTTAAAATTTAGAGATTGAATTACAATCGAGTTAAAATTAAAAAAAATTAAATTATAGTGAGTCAAAATTTAAAGATTGAGTTACAACTGAATTAAAATTATTAAGACCAAATAATTAATTTTTTTATTTTAAAAGATAATTATTTTCTTCAAATTTACAATTTTCATATACATCTATCATCCTCTCACTAATAATATTAACATAAATGAATTTGTTCCATTTTATTGAAAGGCCTTAATAAATCAAAATTATTGTCATTCAATTTTTTAAAAAATAATTGAGTTTTAATATATCTAATCTGTTCTCCTCCAACAAACTACGATGGAATTTTCATACATTTTATTTTTGTCTGGCCAAAAAACAGCTGAATTAAAATTCATGTTTGTATCATTACCAAAAAAAATTATGCTTATAATTATTTTTTAAAATTTTAAATTTAAGTAGGTAATTATTTTTTAAAATTTAATTTAAATAACGCAAATTTTAGTTTTTGACTACTTTTTTCCACGGGATTTGTCCCGCAAGCCAAAAACGTTCCAACGGACATTCACTAACTCAGCCGGAGAAACTTATCGGCGATGGAGGGAGAGGGAAGCGGCGCCGTCGCTAAAGTTGACGCGGGATCAAGAAACAGCTTCGTTGAGCTCAATGGGGACAAGGGGGTGGACGCTGCGGAAGAGCAAGAGCAAGACGGAGTTGAAGATGCGCCAGAAGAGGAGGATGGAGAAGACATGGATGCAGGTGAAGAAGAATACGTCGAAGACGAGGGGAATACACTTTCAGGTTCGAAGATGGGATCAATCCTTTGGATTTTGTGGAGAATAATGACTCTGAGGTCCAGAGTTATCAGCAATTGGAGCGCCTTGAGAATGAAGCCCTTGCTGATAAAAAGCGAAAAGCAGTTGAAGACTTGCACCAGTAATTCAACTTCTATTCATTCATCACTCCTTCTTCTTCTTCTTCTTCTTCTTTGCCTGAGCAATTCTCTTTTGTGGGAATGATTTATAGGAACCTAAAGACTCTATAATACAATTCAATAACGCTACAAAATATCTTAAAAATCAAATTTTCTTGAGTTAGTCTGATAATGTTGTAAAAATGATTTATTACTTTAGGACCCTAAATAGTGTCTTAGAGAAATGCCAGCGTTTACTTTAGAAAGCAAAGGTGATAATTTAAGCTTCTTAAAAGGAATTCTGATTTTTAATGTTCTTTTCTGATATCATTAGATATTAAGATTCCTATCTGTCATTTCATCCTTCTGCTTTTACAGCTGTCCAATTCATCTAGATTAGAACATAGCATGGGTCCTGTTCGTGTGTTTGATGCCATTGCCCAAATTGTTCAATCAACTGTCTTCCAACTTCATCTTCATAATTGTGAGCCCAGCGTACTGTGTTTTTAATTGTACCTTCTCCTCATTGTGCTATTATTCTGTGCTTTATGCTTGAAGTAGATTTAATTTGACCATGTGTTATTCTGCTAATTTCAAAAATGAATAACGAATGAAATAAGTATTTCGTTAGAAGAATTTCATTAACTTTTGGTGTCTTTTTTTAAAAGAAAAAGAAAAAGAAGAATTTCATTAAGTCAAAGAGTTGGGATGCAAATAGGTATTTCATTAGAAGTGTGACGTGTATTTGTTAATGTCTCTAAAAACAGTGATGGGCCTTCTTTCAAGAAGGTGAGGGAAGACGATATTTCAGGGGCTAGTATGGAGGAGATAATGGAGGCACTGAATTTTGGTGTTCGCAGGAAGTCTAGAAAGGTACAATGTACATGTGATTAGGCATGCTCATGCAGCATTACAATAGAGCGACTACATTCTGTGACAATACATCTCTACATGAGAATATGTTAGGGAAAACCTTTTGTAACTCTGAATAGAGAATTGATCATAAATTCTTGAAACACTGTGCTGTCCAGATTGTGCAGTATAATTTGCTTACACATGCAAAGAGCATTAAAAAAAAAAAAATGCTATAGTTGGACATTAGAGCCAAAGTTATCCCCTGCATCCTAGTGAAGAGTTGCTATGCGTTTTCTTAGCCTATGAACATTAGTATCTTGCTTTGAAAAATCTTAGGTTGAGGGTGCAACTAAGAGCATGCAAGTTAGAAAACGAAATTTTTATTAAAAAAACTGGCACAATGTATCTTTTAATGCCCTAGAAAGGATGTTGATGACTGGCTCAACGAGCAAGAATTTTCAGTTATGCATTTGCAACTAACTAGTGATCCATGCTATTAGTAGTTTAATGCAGTTTATTTCTGCTGTGATTTCTTTTGATGTTTGTTGTAGATTCTAGATAAAAAAATTTGAACTGAAACATCTCAGCTTGTGACACCATTTATTCCTCTACCTATTTTCTAGATGCAACCCAAGAAAAGAGGTAGGCGAAAAGGATCAAAGAATAAACTTGATCCTCAGCTAACACGAATGCTGGGTGATGCCACCCTTCACTATGCACGCGAATGTTATGAAGAGGTACTATATTCTGGTTAAGCTTGTTGTAAATTATAGATTCTTTCCATGACAGAGCAGTCCATATATATATATTCACTCTGCTGACTTTATGCAGGCTATTTCTATATTGCATGAAGTTATCAGGCTGGCACCAAATTTGCCTGATTCATATCACACACTTGGACTTATCTATAGTTCACTTAAGGATTACAAAAAAGCTATGAATTTCTACATGATTGCGGCTCTTTTGACCCCCAAAGATGCATCACTCTGGAAAATGCTTTTTACTTGGTCCATGTAAGAGAGCTCCGCATTTTTTCCTCATCATTCTTTGTGTACTTTGATCTTTCTGAACATACTCAACTCTATGTGATTACATTCCCACTGTCTGCAATTGTGAAAGAGGCTTAAATTACCTCAAGTGATGTGTGCAATGATATGAATATATAATATGTCTCACATTAATTTTTCTCATTTTTTTTATTTGTGAATACATCTTTGCAATGTTTATATATTGTAATTTGTTGTTGTTTCTACTTTAATTGAATTCGTACATGCATTCCAATATCTAATGGCTTTTAAATAAAAAATAGTATTACTTGTCGGGATTGAGAACATTTCAATTGCAGAGAGCAAGGTGACATTGGCCAGGCCAGTTATTGTCTTTCAAAAGCAATAACTGCTGATCCCAAGGACACTACTCTCAGAATTCATCGTGCATCTCTCTATGTTGAGCTCAAAGATTATCAAAAAGCTGCTGAGACACATCTTCAAGTTTATCAACTCTTTCCTGAGAATATTGATGCACTAAAAACTGCAGCTAAGGTATTCCTCTTTCTCTGTTTTTAAGGATCCATGTTCCACATGACTATGCGGCAATGCTCTTTTCTGTAGATTTTGTGTTAAATATCAATTTTTTCCTTTTTAACAATTTTGTACCAAAATTTAACATGTCTTTTTCTGATGCTATGTGATTCATTTGTATGCTGGCGGGACTTGTGGCCTTGATGTACCCTTCTGTAAGGGGCTAGGTATTCAGAGAGTTTTTTGGGATAATTATGGCACGGTGCCTCAAATTAGGGTTTAGGAAGATCCCTGTTGGAATATGATCTGAAGCCTGATGCAATGAAGCTTGTACTTGATGATGATAAACAACAAATTTAAATGATGACACTGATTTGATTAGTGTTATAGGAGTTTGCAGTAGTAGAATGAGTGAGATTTTCCAATCACAAAAAAAAAAATGACAGTAGACAAACATCTAATTATTGGAGTTCTTAATTTGTTGTATCATCTATGCTTAGCTATTTACAAGTTGTGATTAGTTTTAAATACTATCAACTATTTTAGCAAAATGAAAAACATATCCTCAAGGACAAAACCAAATGAGCTAGTTGACTTTTGTAATAGTGGGGATCTCCTGGGGGGCCACTATGAAGAAAACATAAACCTGAAGAAATACACAGCTAGAAATATGTCATTGGTCTCTCATGTCTACTAGATGTTTTTGTTTCTCGTCTAATTTCTGCCATAAGTTCTTATTTAGTTGTTCCTTTCAAACAGCCACTCTTTTGAGGTCACAATTTGGTAATATTATTGAGCAACTGTTCATATATCCTATATCCAATTAAAATTCATGGGGTTGACTGTTGTTATTGATGCAAGTATATGTTGCTTTCTATTTCAGCTCTACCAAAAATGTGGTCAAGCAGAATGTTCAATCCACATTCTTGAAGACTATCTTAAGGGTCAACAGGCCGAAACCAATGAAAGTGTTGTTGATCTGCTAGCTTCCATATACATGGAGACTAAGGCATACGACAAAGCTCTTCAGCATATTGAGCATGCTCAAGCTGTACATTATTCAGGAAAGGAATTGCCGTTGAATTGGAAAATTAAAGCAGGAATCTGTCATATTCATCATGGAAATATGCAGATGGCTCAGGTGTGTCACTTGCTCAGTGGAAGATACATAATTCAGTTGACTTTGTATGTTCTCAAGTACTGTTCATTTTAACTGTACAGGCTTGTTCAATCTGATGTTGTTTACAGCTTACTGATATTCAAATGATGTTGAGAAGCTAGCTCAAACAAATCCACCTCCTCTATATTTACGCATTTCCCTTGTAGTATATTGCTATATTTTCAACTGGATACTATTATACGAATGCTTTACTGCCATCTTGTGCCTTTATATAATTTGTTTTCAATATTAGTGTATATGTGATATGGGCTTGATTATTAGGCCTGGCTTCGTACTGTTCACTCTGTATCCTAGTCATGTGCCATCTATTTCTGCAGCACGATAAGGCTGTAAGGTTGGATTAACAATTGACTATTGTACAAGCACCAACATGAGAAGTGGGACAGGATTGCTAATTTGTCCTCCCTATGGTGCTTAGCTTGTCACTTTTTCAAGGGAAGCGTACATGTTTAATTTTAAATAGATTGGATTGGCAAGTAATGTTGTGCTGATTTGCCTTTGTTATCGAGAAATTTCTTTTTGCCTTTTTTTCATATTAGCATTAAGTGGGCTTCACTCAGGTTAAGTCCCCTCACTGGGCAATCTTTAGAACATATTCTCCCACGTAGGCTAGTGTATGTAGTGTTTTGTTCCTAAAGTGCTGTAGAAATCATTAATGTAGGTTGATATGGATAGATAACATCATGGAGGGATTTCTGCAGTTTCCTTGTTTTGCTATTTTTCACATTCTATACAAGACTTCTTGCATCTTGGCTTCCTTATTCTGTTATGTTAAACAAAGAACGTCCTATTTGACTATGTACTCCTGCATGCGGAACTTTCTGTGCTTTTGTGCTGGTGTCTTTCATAACCTTTTTTTTAAAGCAGGGTTTGATATCTTATTTTAAAAAAAATTATTTGTCGTTAATTTCAGTTTTTAAATAATGGAAGTATATCAAATTTTATGTTTATTTTTTGTCATTTGTATTTATATTGAAGTTCTCAATGTGATTTACAGGTTCTTTTCAATGATTTGAAACAGAGAATGCCACCGAGCATTCTGACTTGGTTACTGATATTGCAGATTCATTGATGGCTCTTGAGCATTACAACTATGCATTGAGTTATTATCTGATGCTGGAAGCAAAATGGGGAAGTAAAAATGTATGGTAACTCGTTCCTATTTATTGCATTTCTCTTGCATTTTCTTTTTGGAATTTTGATACTGATAGTTTGTATGAGCATTTGATCGAATCATTGCCAATTATACTGACAGTCAGAAAAATGTTATTGAACTGTTCATTTGAACTTTTTACGACTGTTACTATTTCTGTTTTTACAAATTAATTTTGGACTGTCATTTCAATTTGTCGTCCCACTCAATTTTTGATATAGAATGTAAAAAGCATACTGCCAAAAAAAAAAAAAGAAGAATGTAAAAAGCAAGCTACAACTTGTTACTTTAAAAGTACTGACGGTGGCACCATTTAAGCTAGAGACTAGTTTTTGGCTGAAGCTTTCTATACTTTCCTAGTTACTTTGTTCATTATGCACATGCCTTGGCTATTTGTGGCTGTGGGGATTGGACTTTTTCTTCTTTTCTTTCTTTCTTTCTTTCTTTCTTTCGTTTTGAGAGGGGTGTGCTCTAAAGAAATGAGTGCTATTTTGAGAATTGATGAGGCGCAGTAGTGCTGTATCATTGGCTAATTATTATTTGAAATTAATAAAATGGTTTCAATGTGTTTTTCTTTGCTCATTTTGGTGGTCATAATCATGATAGTTTTCATTTTTTTAATCCAGTTTAATCATATGTTCTCTCGGTATATCATCATTGAATATAAGTCTAATAGAATCTGATGCCTATGGCAAATTTTTCTTGCAGGGTCTCCTGAATCTGAAAATTGCGAGATGTTTTCTGTCCCTCAAAGAAAGATTACGAGCAATTGAATTTTTCTACAAAGGCAGGTTCACTTTTTTAATTGTTTTGCTTTTATGCATAGAATGGTAGATAGAGTGAAGTATTATATTGTCCTTTAGTGAAAGAGCGAGGGTCAAGTTGGATCAACTTCCACATAACTAATGTGGAGGGTTAGCATTCCATAGATTCATGTGTATGTATTTGTGTTTTCTTTATCATGGCTTCCCAAGTATTTTCTCTGCTATTCTTCACATTATTTCAAGTTTCAAAACTTTTTTCTCTTAATATCAGTATTCGGTTGACAGAAAGTAATCATAAGTTGATTCATGTGCTCTTACATGTGTGTCAAA